>NC_143385.1:32264546-32564546 GCF_980474605.1 Leiobunum rupestre | reverse complement strand
GTCAACGTCGATCCCAGCTTGTGAAATGTCGGAACAACTCCTTGGGTAGAGGAGTTTTCCCCAGTGCTTTTGAGTTTTTACTTTCCGTAAAAACTGGTTGAGATTAACGGTAATAGTTAGTGTAGGGAGCGGTTGCATGAAGGACTTGCCACTTCATCTGATTTAAAGGCAATAAAAGTTGCTAGATATCTAGGGCCTAAGGTGCTAACTTGGGTATTAGCCTAGCTGGTTATTTATTCTTTTATAGCTACTTATTAACGAATCAGTGTTACTAGGGTTTACCGATTAATCCATAACCGCAAATATTTATAGTGTTACCGTGCAATTTTAAACTGCCGTGCCGGGGTCACGGGGACTGTGCCAGATACACTTGTCTTTTCAAGACTGTTTCGTTGAAATATGAATGCGAAAACAGTTTGGTACCCTATAGTTTAGAAGCGCCCTCTCTTATCTAAAAATTTTAAAGATCGGAAACTTACGAAATAAAAGGCATATATTTACTAATGCTATGTATCAGAAATGATTCCTCGCAAGATAGGAAGAAGGGAATTTTCACCAAAGGTGGGAGCTGTACAAATCACTTAGCTGTGCCGGTCTGCAGATAACTGCAACCTGTACAGGTCACGATAGAAACGATTTTTGCAGGTTACAGTTCGGACAGTTGAAAAGAGTCGCAGATACAGATTGAGTATATCATATTATCGCAGATTTGCAGGTTTATCTTTATTTCGACAGCTGGTTTGGTTAAGTTTCGTTTTCGACACTCGAGGGCCTTAGCGGTAAAATACGTTTAATTTTGGAGACCAAAAAAAATTTATACGGTGCCAGTGACGTTTGATTATTATTTTCTTTCTAGTTTAAGACGTTTTTCTGCAGGTTATTGGCAGGTTACCTGCGCAGGTTGCAGGTTTGACAGGTTAAATAGTCTGCAGGTGCAGGTTGAGTAGATCATTTCTTTTAGGAAAAATCGCAGGTTGCAGGTTGAACAGGTTAGAAACTTGGCCGGTGCAGGCTGGACAGGTCATCGAAAATTGCTGCAGGTCCCATCTTTGATTTTTACCCACTGATTTTCGTAATAGATCTGTTGTTCTAGGTTTCTCATTACCACCATTGCTCAACAGAAACGGATACAAGTGCAGCAGCGAGAAAGGTTTCTTGAGACCGGCATACGACAGAAAAAATTTCAAGGTCATGAAAAACACTTTAGTGACAAAGGTAACACGACCATTTTATCACGCCAGCATGGTCCAAATCTGTACTCCCTATATGATAGGAGAACTAACACAAAAGTCAGGTTGATCCACCTCTCGAACACCACCATTTGACGTTCTTAAAAAATTCAGAGTGAAAACCTTCACCGTCATTCCTAAATGTTGCTTCAATTTTCATAGTTTATTGTAGTTACTTCTAATGCGAATACGGATTTGGATTTTAGCTACAATATTAAAACAATTTCCATGTACATAGGTAGACGCGTGAGCATAACGTCGATTAATCAATCCCTTACGAAAACGGTAATTAAACAATTATGTAATACAATTCAAAATGTGTTATATTTGATCCAAAAACAATATATAAAATTCAACTTTATTCCGATTTGTGAAATAATATTTGATCAAAAACATTTTTTTTTATTCAAACTGGGTACCAGTTGGATCCAAATTTGGACATTATATCAAGTCATTTTCGTAAGGATAGGGTTGTTAAAAATGTACTAGGGATTCAACGTACTGTCATAACAGACAAAGTTTTTAAATTGCAGTACAAATTCTCCAGATTCATTGCTAATCCATTATTAGGCCATCAACATTTTCTGAGTAATTAGTTCAACAATGAACCTGGAAAGGTCACCACATTTGTGAGTGCTAGTTGTCATGACAAGTAATAATAATAATAATAATCAGCTAGGCTAATACCCAAGGCACCACCTTAGGCCCAAGTCATCTTTAAACAAGGTTATACCAGGACGGAATCAGGGGGAAAAAACAATTTTATGTTGTCAAGGCCAAATATTTTTCTATCCTCAATAGTATTCTTGTAAAATGGGTTTTCATAATTTTGTAGATCGACATTGATGAAAACAACATTGCACGAGGAGTGTACACGTTAAAAGATGGGAAAGAGGATCGCGTCAAAGCCAACGTCGAAGTCATACTTTCAGCGGGCGCCATTAACAGCCCACAACTACTTCAGCTCTCCGGAATTGGACCTCAAGCGGTTCTCGACAAGTACCAGGTATAGTTATACAAAGATCAGAGTCTATACCAGGACGATAAAAGTTTTTTCTACCTTAAAACTAAAATTGATATTAAAATACAAAATATCGCAAGTTTTGATAAGTTTTTGGGAACAGAATTAGCCATTTCAGTTTACATAGAGCCACCTAGCATCCAACGCGACAAATTAGTAAATTGCTAAATTATCTACTGCTAAGCAGACGCTTCGTAATTTATCGTTTTCTTAACAGATTTTTTTGGATAGTTTTAATTACTCTCACTGTTAAGTTTCAACCCATTTGTGAGAAATAATAAATAAAACTGAATAAATAGAATCAGAAAATAGTTGATTTTATAAAATGAAAAGTGGTCTTGCGCAACTTGTTAAAATGTTGCTTTTACGTCAAAAGACCCAGCTTTATTAATATTAGTATATTCTTCGCAATACTATTTTACACATTAAAACAGATGGTACTAACGAGATTAAATTTAAAATCAATCGAAGATTACGTTATCATAAATTTAAGTACCCGCTTTATTCTTGGGCTTCAAACAGACATATTCAGTTATCTGATTTCTAAACTCTAATTTCTACGAGTTGTTCAAATCGGATGACTCATGTGCTCACAGATCGGATAACTGTCAGGAATTTTAATGGTTAGCAAAACGTCAGTTATACATATAATTGAATATCAGTTGATATCAGATAACAGAGAAGCTAACAACTCATTTTTACTAGTTCACCTTTTTGGAAAACGGTATAAAAATCCTAAGGATGAATGACGTTGAGACTAATTTTGACGTTGCTCCCAATAAATAAGTTCATTTGTGATCAAATTATTTAATACAAATTGTACTATCAACAACATCGACGTTGTACATAGAAATTTCGGAATACGAATAAAACATTACATTACTGTTTCATTATTGTTTCAATTCGATTATTGGTTTAGATTCCTGTGAAGTCGGCCATTCCGGCTGGTGAAAATCTACAAGACCATGTCTTGGTGAGCGGAATGTTTTATTCCGTGAATGTTACAACGGGTATTAAATTGGGAGCCGCTTTGGCCTCCGCTCTAAGTGAAACATGTACGTATGATATCAGGAAGGCATTAACGTACCTAAGCATATGGGAGTATGGCATTAGCCGCTGCTACCATCCTCGCGTACTTCGTATTCTAAATTCGATTGCTTTTTAAATACAAAACGTAAACATATAGCGCGTTCTACTGGCTGATCTCGGGCGCTCCGAGATCGCTCGATTTTTGATTTTAAGTTCCACTGGGAAATCGAGGGCAGGTTTCGCCGAGATTCGTGTGTTCCACTAGCGATCGCCATCTAGCAGCGAGCGCTCGAAATTGCTCCGAAAATTTTTGCAGATCAACTAATTGCGAAATGTCGGCTGCTAGAGACAGAAATTCTCGATTTCGGCTAGCTTACATGTTATTGGAGTATCTTCTGACAGCTCTAATGAAGAATTGAAAGCTATAGCATTAGAATGTAAATGATGTGGTTATGAATTATGCTGATAACGAGGTAAGTAGTTAAGCCTTGTCTTTGTACTACCGCCATTTTAACTTCACAGGAAGGTTGATTAAAATTTAAACGCGTGTTCCACTGGAAAATATGTCAGTGGCGCTCCAACAAAATCGTAGGCAGATCTATGACGTCAGATACCATTTTTAGAGCACTTAGAGGCCTTACCAGTGGAACGCGCTAGTAGATGACGAAAAATCGAAAAAAGACGAACTTTCGCTACAAAGTTTGCGATTGTGAGGTTTAGAATCTCTGCCTTCCCAAATTCTTGGGTACCTCAATTTATTCTTGATGAATTAATATTAAGGAATATCTTATTTAAGAATTAGATATGGTCTCTCAAATCCTGCAACAATATTAAATGAACTAATTAATTCCAGCCAAAACATACTTTAGAAACCCTTTTCAATATAATCAGCTTCCCTCGTAGGTTTGGAATGCATCTGATCGCCAGAATACCCACATGACTTTATCCATATACATTCATGAAAGTAATATAAGCATGCAGGGCCTATTTTAGGGCAAGTTCCAGAGACATTTTCAAAAATCTCGTAAGTTAAAAAGTTACGACACCAAATTTACGAGACCGGAGCTCTCAAACTTTAAACGTGATCCAGAGATAATTTTTGGAGAATTCGTAGATTTTTGTCCAATTAATATTAAGCTCCGCCCCCGTTGGAGCCAATAGAAATGCCGGATTTTTTCAGCGGGAAGCAGTCCCTGGAATCGCACGGTTACGGCACGACCTACTTTGATCTCGCGCTATAGCGGCCAACCCATTCGCCGAAATTCCGTGAGCCAGCTATAACAAGCGTGGGGCTGAACTTATACAGTTTTTATATTGGCTTTAATGCCAAAACTATTCTAAAAATAATATTCCGCTAAGGGCGCTCAACTCATACAGATATCTTTTGCTCGTAGGTTAACATAGAAACTTCAAAGAATGGGTTGGCCGCTATAGTGCGAGATCAAAGTTGGCCGTGGTTACGAGTTAGCGTCGTCAGCTATTTCTTTCTTGTAAACAGCGGTAATTTTCCAATTTCGGCTTCGTAATATCGATTGGTTATCAATTATTTTACTACAGATATTATATTTAATTTATAACATTATTTATATATTTTTTACATTTATTATTCATAATCGAGAAATAGTTTTAGAAATGGGGAAATCAAAGAAAAAATACTGTCATTGTTAACCAATAACATCAGCTCTGAGCTCTCGTAGAAAATACTAGACTTTTGGTCTCGTTGGTTTCTGCAACGCGTTTTGGAAATGTATTGGGCGCTAACACTCCGTAGCTTTGGCTGTAGTTGCCATGTTGAGTAGAATTTTTTTTCAATAGAAAAACATGGGTGACGTCGTGTGACGTAGAACTGTTAGCTCCCTATCGTATTTTAACGAGAAACGCCCCCTTTATCGTAAATTTACGATACTTTTTCGTCTCTGGAAAGGGTCCTTAGTGGGCAGATCTGCCGTATTTGGGAGGTTCTAAAATAAACTTTTGTTTGCCCACGCAATAATTATTTTTAATTAGAATCCATAAAGACGGGAAAACTAGGTCTAAGGGGTTCGCGGCCTCGGAAGGCTTTTTAGGATATAATTTTTGCCGTTTTTCACGTCTAAGACCATTCATTTCAATTAATAATTTGCTTTTTAATTTATAGAGGTCAAAGCTATTCGCGACCGAAAACTATCGCTACGCCCCCTTTGGTTCGCCTTGATACTTGCATTTTAACATATTTTTTGCATCTAAGAAAAAACGTTCTTATGACATTTTAATTTGTTTTGGGTTTTAGCCAGCTGATTATTATCTGTAGCAGACGCTAGATCATAGGCGCTACCTCGGAGAAGCTATCGCCGTTAGGCCACCTAGACACGTCTTGGTCGCGAATAGCTAAATTTACAGTGAAAAAAGTATTTTGTCAAGCCTTTATTTACGAAATATAACGGTCGGTTTTCTTAGAATTCATGATTTAAATATTATTGATTTCTCAGCAATCAGCTAAAATCGGTCTCTGCGCATGCTCAAATATCAAGGTAGCGTACACTTTTAAAGTTGAAAATTAAACGCACATTTATTTTACCGTCTATTAGAAATTAAAAACATTTATTACGTAAAATTTATTTTATTTTACGTAAAAGCTGTCCGAGTTGTTACTACATATTGCTACACCGATTAATATAGAGCATGTCGAAGGGGGAAAAACTTACGCTCTGCCCCACTGCATTGTCACTATTGCCATGGAAGAATAAGTAAAGGAAGAGAAATGGGAGCGCGCTTCTCACCCCATCCTAAAGGTTCACACCCACAGACGGGAGCGTTAGGGGGGGAAGAAAACGGGGTTCTCGGGGTAAAATATTTGGGACGGTGCTTTGAGCTACATCATTTGGCGCCCTCTTTACATAGCGAGAAAAATTATTACTCCATTTCGAATTGAAATATTAATCCGTTCGGGAAATCATAACAATTGTGTTTAACTTCTGTTTTAGCTTTTTTTATATTTGAGTGAGCTATTATGGATTATAATGATCATAACTATCACAAAATTAGAAACAACATTTTTATATACTTAATTCTTAAGGAACCGTTGGCGTTTCGATTTTCAAATTCCAGATGCTTTCGAAAACTTATTTTTAAAACGTATAGAGGGCGCGATGGCAGTAGGCTTGTGACGTGATATTATTTACCCCAATGCGGCCCCTATAGTTTTCTACCCACCCCATTCCCCCGTTTGTGGGAGTTGGCCTGGATACTTGTTTCTAGCTTGCCGCGTGAATTCTCTTCCTTTACTTATTCTTCCATGCTATTGCATAGAAGAAAATAAACCATGTATGGGATTAAATTAACGAGTCCAAAGTTATAGCGAATTTTCTAGTTAAACGAGCATTTTACCAAGCCTTTATTTCCGACGATCAGTTTACTTGGATGGCGCCATGTGCTCCTCGAGGGACCGTAATTTACGTCTACGATAGATAATCTTTCTCGGTAACAGGCAATTAACGGTCTCTGCGCATGTTCAAAGAACCACCAATTCGATGTTCCAATCTAGATAGGGTCCAGATTTAAAGAATCAGCGACGGTTAAAAATCCCCCCCCCCCCCCCATTTATTTTACCGTCTTTTGGCAATGAAAACTCTGCCTAGTTATAGATTCATCATTGACAATTTTAGAGCGGTAATTAGAGTTATATATACGTTCTATATTCCAGGATATATAGGATTACATTCATGCTACTATATGTATAAATAAATACATGGATGATTAAAATGACTCTTTTCCATTTATTTTAATAGGTCCACTTACGGGTTTCTTAACAAGTAACACAGCAAGTGCAATTGGTTTTTTCAAAACTTCTCTGGAGACAAGAGAGGGAGATTACAATGATATTGAAATTGAATTCACAGAGGTTCTCAGTCTTTTCAATGGGTTTCAACTAAAGGTAATTGTTCTCAATTCCATCATGGTGGCTTATATTTTTTCATTTCGGGTAAACGTGGCCACGCTATTAAATAATATCAGGCATTCTAACTTGTATCTCAATACAGTATAATTCTATATTTAATTTTAAAATATTTATTTATATTTAAAGGGAATATAACCTGAACGCATTCTTAATGGAAAACCCCTAACAATTGGAGCAAGAATTCACTAACTTAAGTCAGAAATATCTAAAGCCATATAATGGAGAGGCCAATTTTAGAAGTGTTGTTGTTTTCCCCACAAAATACTGGTGGTTCTAGAGACGCTTCAATAAATCATCATCCAAGGAAATATCCAGGAAGTAATATTTCCGAGAGCTAGGACCTGAAAGTCACTGTTTATATAAAGCTTGTTAAAATAATGGAAATTTTTCACCTTTACGGCAGCAACAAGCGTTCCCCATGGCGTTCCCTTTTAACCAGGTAGCTATTTTGACATATTAATTAGCAAAACACGACGTTCTGTTTACAGGGGAAAAGTTTCCATTATTTTCACAAGCACTTTATAAACAAAACCTTGCGGGTCCTGGCTCTCGGAAATATTATTTCTTGGCGATTTCCTGGGAGGATGATTTATTTTAGCGCCTATTCCCTTTAATTTTAGTATTGATTTGTGCTTAATTTTACATTATTAACTTATCATTAATTTTACATTATTAACTTATCATTAATTTTACAGTTTTATTTTATATTTAATTTTACGATATTATTGAAAATGTATTTATCAAAAGTCATAATACCGGTTTCGCCTTTTTGGGGCTCATCAATACTACATAGGATCTATGACTTCTCTCGGAAACTGCCGATATCAGTAAATCAAATATACATAAAGGGTGCTTTATATGTGAGCAGTCCAGATTTTCTGATATCGGGAGTTTCCGAGAAAAGCCAAAGTTCCTACACAGTACGGAAGTGCCCCAAAACGGCAAAACCGGTCTACTGTTGGAATCTCTTGCTGAAATTTGGACTTTGGATATGATTATCCTAACGTTGGATTTTAACGGAAGCCCGAACGTAAAAGATGTCGGTTGTACAGCGACCGTCGTGCAATAATTGGTGAAGAATTTCACTAGAAGTTGCAATGAACTGCTCACATTTAGGGCACACTGGATGTATATTAGAAAATGTATTTATTTCAACTAAGGGATAAATATTACATAGAGAAGGGCGTTCAAAGTGTGCTTCTATTGTACAACGTTGGTTTTAAAAAACCAATGAAATGCCGGACCGATTTGGTTGTCGACGAAGGGGGGAGCACATTAGCTGACCGGAGGTGGATTGAGAGAAACACCAAAAATTGTTTCAACATAGTTGTTATCCTTACTTAGTGTTATTCAAGCTGATGATCATTATTATTATAAATACATTGTTGATATTAATTTGTATTTCATTTTACAGTATTACGTCAATTATGGAGCTTTTGCCCTAGCGAATGTGTTCACACCAAATGTTATTCATCTTCACCCAAAAACTAGAGGAACTGTGTTGATCCAATCAAAGGACCCAAAGGAGCCTCCAATCATAGACTTGCCATATTTATCCGACGACTACGACCTGAAAGCTGTCGTCGAAGGTACGTCGAGGTACACGAGCTCTTCAAGCTTTCAATTAATTATCTCGCCATGTGATTTAATTTTATTGAAGCGAAGAGAACGAATGAGGAAAATTCTTGCGCATGCTTCGGAACACGTGTTAATTAGCAGCGTGAAAACCCCCTGGTGATGTGTGCCGCCATCTTCAACACAGTTGGAGTAGAAATTTTCTTGATTACGCGCAGCTGCCTTATCACCGACTCAGATGTGTAAATATTGGTCTTAAAGCAACTGTCGACTCTATCAATGCCACATGTATTATGATACGGCCCCTGTTATTAGAGATGGCCATGAATTCGTCCGATTCTTCGAAAAAAAGCGACTCAACTGGAGATCGTGGTGCCATCTATTAATGGCAAAGGAAAGCAAAATTTCAAAATAGCCAAATAATAACGTCGTCCGAGAGCCATTGTAGAGTATTATATTTAGACAACTTATGCTCTATTTAGTGGACTTTCACCTAAATTATATATCCCATGAAAAAAAAGTTGTTTTAAATTACTGTAATATATGTTATTGACCAATTTACAAACGATTCAATCAACACGTTTTTGGGTCAAAACGTAGCTTAACTATCTTGTTTTGATTTCGACGTCTGTTGAAAAGAGAGATACTTGACGTCAAGCCGACACTTGCTTTAAAATAGCCATAGACATAGGTAATAGTGTCCGAATTAAGAAGACAGAATAATAATATTTGATCTGTGACCTGAGATATTTGAAGTAACGTGGTGCAGTGCCAAGATGCAACGGCACGATGTTATGTTAGGTTTCCAAGGGTACGTTCAGAAACAGTCAACGGGGAAAAACCCGATGGATTTATATTTTCCACCGATGAGCTTTTTCGTCATAATGACGTCGTAAGTTGCTGAACGCTTTTATTCAGTCATCGGTGTTTTTTTAAAATAGCGTAGCATTAATAGTAGTTTTACGTCAGTAATGACGTCAGTCATCGGAAAAACCGACTATCTCTTTCGTTGACTTCGGTGTCTCACCGATGACTATAGTGACGACAATACCCGAAATTAAAATGCCGTTCAGTAAAACACCGGTGTCAGCGGTGACTTAGCGGACTCACCGGTGAGCGTTTCTGAACGCAGCCCAAATATCATTATCCAAAGAAATATCACATGACGACATTTTATTGCTAATGTCAGAAGTTAATAATAAATTTATCTTACGAGAGAAGTTTCCTTTTACGGCATACGAATGAAACGTATACCTTCGAACGCTCGAGGCGGAAGAATACCCCGCATCACCCTAAATTTCAATTGCTATGCTACACTGCCGTGCAAAGCACAAAAGCATTAACGACCAAATTTTCGATTTACAGATTTTGGTTTTATTTCTCCTTATTTTATACGTTAAATTCAATTTTGAACTAATTTTCGAATTTAAAATTTTTGTTCTTAGAGAAATGACTTGTTGCAAAACGCATTATTTTATGTTTTTGCATTATTTTCAAACCAAAAACGCATTAATGTGTTTATTTTCTTTAAAAGTCAAATCAAAACGCATTTTTTTCGCGTTTTAAGACATGGTTTTAATGATATTTCTGAAATATCGTTTGGCCTGTAAATTGTTTAGTACCAGAATATAATTTGAGTTGAAAAATCCAAGTCTACTATATAAACTTGAAAGAAGTAAGTTGGGGTATCTTAAGGCAAAGAAAGTTTGAATTTCGCGGGTTTTCTCCATATTTTGGTTTTGGTCGTTAATGCTTTTGTGCTTTGCACGGCAGAACACGTACCTGTAATGAATTTCAATTAATTTAAAAGCTAACCTTCAAAAGGTTTTAGTTAATATTAATTTTTTTGGTTCCTTTTTAAATTCCAAGGGAGGCCATGGCCTATGTATGACGCTAGCACTTATTTTCAACGTGTAATAGTTTTAGAAAATCACTCTATGGGTTTTTACACGGCAATATTTTTATTTTTAAAATTCATCAAAACGAAATAGCGATTAATATTAGCAGTATAGGGAGATGGGTATTGGATTACTTCTGCCGTATTAGATTCCTTCGGCCGCGTTAGATTCCTTCGGCCGCGTTAGATTCCTTCGGCCGCGTTAGATTCCTTCGGCCGCGTTAGATTCCTTCGGCCGCGTTAGATTCCTTCGGCCCCGTTAGATTTCTTCGACCGCGTTAGATTTCTTCGACCGCGTTAGATTTCTTCGACCGCGTTAGATTCCTTCGGCCGCGTTAGATTCCTTCGACCGCGTTAGATTCCTTCGACCGCGTTAGATTCCTTCGACCGCGTTAGATTCCTTCTGCCGCGTTAGATTCCTTCTGCCGCGTTAGATTCCTTCTGCCGCGTTAGATTCCTTCTGCTTACCCTTATTTTTCGAAATTAATTTTATATGAAAATAATTGATTACAACTATTCATATTTACTTGGTTTCGCGCCAAAACATTACCACTCAGAATGTCCGCCATTGACGCTCACTTATGTAACATAATTACTCATAGGTCTGCCTCTGTCTAAAATTCCATAGACAAATTTACAATGAGAGCCATAAATTTAAATTGGTATAATCCTTGGGCTATTGAAAATTTTACCAAGGCAACGAAATCAAGTGAACTGATCGCGAAGCCCGAGCTAAACAATATGTTTTTAAAGTTAACAAGTTGGCAAGCCAAAATATACCTCTCCTCGGAAGAATTGTCCCTAGTGGTATTAATTTCTCGAGATGACCCTTAAAGATAGATCTCCGCAATTCAGAGTTATTTACTAAAACCGTAATCCCGGTTCAATCCCGCCCGGTATAAAATTTTAATTTTAATCAAAATAATAGAGACGAAACAACAGAGTTTAATTTATTCAGAATAATATAAATTAAGTAGTTACAACAGCGAGTTAGACGTACTAAAACAATGCACAATTGAATTTAACCCTATTTACAGAACAAGTTTATCAGTTAAATATAATACGAAGCAAATTTTAATGAAATAAATATCTACAGAGGCTTCTTGTAATTTTCTTGCTTACGAAATACTTGCCGCATCTTTAACGCTCATTTTATTTCAACACTCGCCCTTGATGAAGATACCGTAGATATCTGGTAGTGGACGACTCGTAGACTTCCTGTTGACGTTGTGACACATACCGCATGAAAAAGACCTATACCGTCCAACTTCCAATATAATATAATGACTCGCACACCCAGGAAATCAATGACTGCATTAGGAATCGTAGATGTCCAAATATCCACACCAACAAAAAATTTATTAACAAGAAGCGAAAAACTTACCATTCACAAAGCACAGAAAGCCACTTGACTAAACGACAGCCGTAGACGGAATAGTTAGGGCTCTTTATTAATAAAAACAAACGAACCCAATTGATGTACTGCATTAAACATCTAAATCAGTCGAGAAAACGTTTATAATAAATTACGAAGTAATGACGACCGAGTTGAAAATCAGACCAACTCGATATTTTTTTCATTAATATTTTCTTAATATACGACTGAAAAAACGAAATAAATTACAAAAAACTAACGGTTTCCACCGTTCAATCATCATATCTGCTGACTGCGCTAAAACAAGATTTGACCTTTATATTTTCATACGTAAAAAATGTGGACTTTAATAACGCCAAATTTGGTTCAAAAGTGTTGCTAAAAACTTATTTTTTGACTGTAACTGGCTCGTCAAATCACACCTAATCATGAAACCGAACGGTTATCGAAACTAGTCGTATTATGAAAACAAAATATTTTAACCAATACTACGCAATCAGGCTTCAGAGCAAAAATAACCTATAAAAATATTTAATATTAACCCAATCGATCAGCCTTCAAAACAAAAATACTTTATATAAAATATATAATATTAACTCCATCGATCAGGCTTAAAAGAAAAAATAACCGGAAGAAAAATATAACGCAATCAAGCAACAAATTCCTTCAAAAATTTAGAAACCAAACAATAGAAAATTTAATTATAGCAAGAAGTGCGACACCTTACCATTAACAAACAGGAATTTTCGACGTTATTATTATGAAACCGGATAAGCTAAACAACACTGTAAAAATTCCTTCAAAACTGGACTTTTTCGTGGAAAAAAATAACCTCAAACAAGATTTGACCTTTAGATTTTCATACGTAAAATATTTAGACTTTAACAGGTTCACAAAAATTAAACAAGATTAAATTTAAAAAAACAGATTAGGCCTTCATAAATTCATTCATAAAAAAATTCAAGACTTTATTACCTGTTATGGTTACGATGAGTGTCTTATTTTCAGTGAAGCTAAGCAGCTATCGGTGGTTCTGTGGTAGAGCGCTCGACTGCCAAGCCGAATGGGCTGGGTTCGAAACCTGGGTGGCGCATTTGTTTTAATCAATAGAGAAAACGCTAAATTAGAATTTCTTCGATGTAATAATTTCAATTTCAATTCTATTTCAATTAAACCAAAATTTCATACTCTATTAAATACGCTTCCGATAAAGCTGAAGGTCTAATTTTCAATGAAGCGTAACAAGTGTCGGTGGTTCTGTGGTAGAACGTCCGTCTGTCAAGCAGGAGGTCTCGGGTTCAAATCCCGCCCGATGCGATCGCAAATTGATACTAAGACGAATACCGTAAACAATTGGTGGAAACCCTGCCATTGGACGTTGAGAAGTTGCATAACATTCCAAAGTCATTAAGAAGAAGTTGGAGAGAAAACGCCCGTACAAACACAACAGACTCAACATCCACAACCATCATAACGCAAACACCACAAACTCAACACCCACAACCGTCATAACACGTTCTTAACATTCACAACCTACACAAAAACATTACAATAACGAAATATCCAATCAAACTGAATTAAAACTGTCGCCACGGTGAGCGTTGATGATCAAAAGACAATCCAGACCCAACCTAACCGCAAATAAATCCGTTAACGCTCACCGTCATACGGTGGTTTTGCCAACCCTTCGAGAAACTGCGAACGCAGAAATTTCGAGAAACTGCGTATGCAATGATTAACCTTTGCACGGATAATGCGAACGCGTTCGCAGGACAGACACACACACACACACAGACAGACAGACAGACACGGTGATTGTATAACCCCTCCTAGGGGACTTTTTCCCCTCGGAGAGTTAAAAATGTGCGAGGAATTATTCACGTTTTCAAAATTCGCTTCACTAACTTCCGTTTTCCATCAGTAAAGTTGATTACGCGTTTTTCGTCACGAAGTTAAAAGTGACGCAATTTACAAGGTTTCATTAAAGAAAATGCTTTTACTCTTTTATGGCATACTTATGATTAATTATGTTACATATGCTAGATTGCGAGAGTTGATTTCGGAAAATACATCCGATGTTAACACAGGCTTCTGCTAAAGTGTTTTCTACTTTCTGAGTATGTACACAACAGTGGCGTAGCCAGAAATACGTCCAGGGGGTCTAATTATGTGGATGTTAAGAGGGGTAGAGAAACGGGTGGAAATTTGGTACAATCAAGGAGCTAAATAATAATCAGAGAATTTGTCATAGATCTAGAGTACAATTACCTTAAAACAATGTCAATATAAAATTTAATCCCCTGACTTTTTCCAAATTTGTAAAATTTCCTGAACTTTTCGGCCCATTTGGAAATTCCTGATTTCCCTGACGTGTGGCAACCCTGTAAGACCCAAAAGTGTGTCAGCCCTACCTTTGCGCCTTTTGAAATACCAATTCCAAGCTAATATCACCATCGACCACAAAGTCACCTAGATGGCTATGTACTGAAAGTGTTCTCTTTGACCTGTGGGCTAATTTCTGTCTACCTTCATTGGCGCATAGAGATACGTTCTATAACGCCACACTTTGTACTCTAGGAGGGGTTATACAACCACCGTGTCTGTCTGTCTGTGGGTCTGTCTGCCTTGGAACGCGTTCGCATTTTCGGGGCAAAGGGTAATCACTGCGTACCCAGTTACTTAGAATCAGGGAAAAGATTTTTCCAAAAGCGCCCTCTTTTTGTAATTGGTTGTAGTATAAATTTTTAATCGGCCGGGATTCGAACCCGAGCCCTCTTGCACGACAGGTGAGCGTTCTACACGGATACAGTTACGCTTCACTGAAACATGGCAGCGCCCACATTTTGGCGCGAAACAAAGTCTACAGTTTACAAAGAAACAACCTAGTATCTTACTTGAAGGTTTGGAAGTAATGAAAGCATTGGGTGATTCACCGCCGATGCAAAAAGTGGGCGCCAAGTTGATAGCGGAACCATTGCTGGGCTGCGAAAACATTCCTCTCTACAGCTTCGAGTACTACGCCTGCATCGCCAAAACCTTCACCGCTCCTGGTTACCACACCTGCTGCAGCTGCAGAATGGGACCACTCCAAGAATCCACCACCGTCGTCGATCCACGTCTGAAGTAATTATTACCCGCACATTTTCTTCTTTAATTTTGGTCGTGTACTTAATCGCCACCCGCATGCCACAATTCACCGCCAATAAAATGATAATGATGCTCTTAAATTCAATAAGATTATTACGCGTCAACTTATCCGAATACAACCCATTCGCGATTTGGAATAAAATATTAATACATAGACATGCATGCATTCTACTCTCTATAAGGTACTTGTAAGGGCTGGTTTTCAAATGGGAAATAGCACCTCAATGCTGAAAGCGTAGGCGCTAAAAACCTGTCCGGTGTAACGGATAATTTATGGAAAAATTACGTTTCTAAAGTTAATGTCGAACCTAGTCGTCTGTCTCTGATTTGTAGTTGGCTCTTATAGCCAACCAGGCAAAGCTGATTACCAACCAACCGGAAAAATTTCTTCCTGCGATCCCGCTTTCCTCATCAAGGTCGATGACGAATAAAACTTTTTTTTTATGAAAAATAAACTTTGTATTAACAGAAGTGTATAGCATATCTCTTACGAGACAATTATCCATCTAGGGTATGAGAAACGTGTTCCTTCGCAGATTGGAGGCAGTATACATTAGTCGCCATTTCCTCCAAAACGCATCACAGATTAACATTTATAGCTGGAATACATGAACTTTCATTTTCATTCAGAAAAGAGTCTTTTACAGGGGTTAAGCGCAGAGAGGCTCCATATAGTATAAAATGTTTATGTCTTCGTCGGTTAAAAGATGGCGTTACTACTCCTATTTCTTTTAACCAATCGCGAGTCGGTTCTGTATTGCTAGAAGAAATATGGCGGCGGGTACACCGGACGGGTTGATTTATCCTATTTTAGGATATGTACCATTTTTAAATAAGGTTCCTAAGTTTTCTGAAAATGATATTAAAGAGTACTACAATAAACGCAACAATACCCAGAATCACTACCGTGGAGGAATATATTCAAAGAAAAAACAGAATGACTTTACGTAAGCCTTGCCATTTTCACTCTAATGTTATGTTTACCCATGATAATTAGTTACCTTCATATTTTACAGAGATAAGTGCATTATCTACATCAGCAGTCAAAAGGCTAGGCCAGATCCGTACACCATAGTAGCTGCAATGCATATGGAAGGCATAATTTTGGCCTCTCATTGTGAATGCCCTTATGACACAACAGGCACGTGCAATCATCTAATTGCATTGTTAAGATTGCTACTAAAGATTCAGTTGAATGAACCATCACTAGACAACATTGAAAACACACCAATTTCGTGTACTGAAGTGCCTCTACGGCGGAATAGAAAAAGGGTGTAAAAATCAAACCGCTATGTCTTATGGATGTAAACTTCCAGTCTCCGAAGGAAATTGGTTCAAGCCAGGATATGACATCTAAAGTGTATGAAGCTAGGAAGAAAGTAAGAACTCCGGAGGAAATGGAGGAAGCATTTGCTAAATTGTCAGAAAAGTTTGACTTTATGAAACTTATGACTCAACCGAATACTAAATCGTGGAAACCTACAAAACTAGGTGCTGCATCTACAGGTTCACCACTAACATATCAGTTAAGCTATGTCATTAGCTCATCTGAAGTACTACACAATATTACGAGTTTTACGCCACAGTTCTGTGATACAAGAAATAAAAATGTCATTCAAAATACCAGTGTTTCAGAAACACTGCCAATACCATCAAGCTAGAAGTTGCGTCTTCCCTCTAACGTCTTCGCTAAATGAAATTTTTCAGGTAACTAAATTTTTTAATTACGTTGTCAAATCGCTACCTCAGAATAAAAAAACCGGAACTTGAAAAATTGAGTTTTGGGAAAACTCACCTTAAAGGTTTGACTCCAAGTCTTAAATAAGCTATAAAGGTTCTTGGGCTGAAACTTACTTAAGACCTTTTCACACGAGCCAACTTTTCAAATCAAAATGCTGAGTCGCGTACTTTTTTGGTGTATCAACTCATCGAAGTTTTATTCACACGAACCAACTAGTTGACTCATCTAGTTGGGTCAAAAAATGGCTCGTGTGAAATAGCCTTTAGTAAATTAATATTATTTGAGATTTCAGATCAAGCCTTTAAGGCGAGTTTTCTCAAATCTTGATTTTTCAAGTTACGGTTTTTTTATTCTGAGATAGCGAAATATAGAAACGACTTTTAAAAATTTTAAAATTACAGGGAATTGCATTAAGTGAAAGAGAATGTGTGGAAGTGGAGAGAAAAACCACCGAACATTCACACGAATGGAAAGCGAAAAGAAAGAACCGCCTCTGCTCATCTTCATTTGCCACTGTGTGTCGACATTTAAGGGCTATACAATATGAAAAAAAGATGGAATCGGTGGCTAGGGCTGAGTATATAAAACACATGCACGAGCTAGGACATAAAGTAGAAGTGGTGTTAAACGGACTTGTTATATCCCTGGAAATGTTTTGGTTGGGTACCTCTCCAGATGGGATTGTATTTGATCCAAAAGAAGCTGAGTCATTTGGTTTATTAGAATTAAAGTCTGCATACGCCATGAAAGATCTCAAACCATCTGAAGCTCTTGAAGAACACAGATCTTTCTTTAAATTAGTTGATGGGTCTCCGCAACTGATGCGATACCATCAATATTATTATTAAGTGATAGGCAGATGGTCTTAGCTGGGTACTCGTCATGCGACTTTGTTCTATACTTCGAAAAAGGTTTAATAATTGAGCGTATCAGATTTGATAAAGACAAGTGGGAAGATATGGTTAGAAAGTTTGAGGAATTTTACTTCAATTATATGCTTCTTCGTCTTAAAGAATCTTTTGAAGAAAACTAGTCAATTTCTTATTTTTTTTAATAATTGATAGTAAACAGTTCCTTTTTATGAAATGCAATCTAAATGCAATTGTGAAATACTCAGGGTTATAATAATTTTAAGTTATAAATGAAACTCTTGGGTTATTTAAACTCTAATTGGATCTCGTGATATTTAGAGTAAAAACGCGAACAAGTAAAGAGACCAAAGAAGAGGGGGGGAAACTAAGCTTTAATAGGGGAAAATGTGCGGTACATCGGCCGATACGCCTTCAAGGCGAAAAAATTAATCACGACTAACCGACAATTTGAAAATAAAGACGCGAGACGTTAACACGCGACAACCAAAAGATAATATAAACACGACAACAAGGAGGGGAAAAAACTACAAAAGCTAAAAAGGACTGTCATAAAAGAGGCATGTTTGCAATAAGTTTGATGAACTATTAAAGGGGGGAAAAAGGACAAAGAAAAACGAGGGGCGAGGGAACCAAACATCAAATGCTTGCGAACAAACCCCTACCCGACAACCAAAAAAAACCGTCCACGTTCGAAAAAGACGACAACCGAGCAATGTCGAACGAGGGCGGGAAAAACACGAAGTTGGGATGACCGCAAAAAAAAAAACAACAACTCCCCCAAAAAAAGATCGCACCAACCTGGCTAAAAACTAATTTAACGTTTAACCCCGATGGAAACTCTGTGGCTAAATGAAAAATGAGGCGGTTTTCCTCAGTCCGGCGGCCTTTCGTGGGAAGATTAGTAGTTTTCATGACAGGGATGGAAACGTCATTGATGTTCTGAACGTGATTAAAATGATGGGTGACATGGTTCTTTGCTGTCGTCTTTCTAATGTCGTTAAGATGAACCTGTCGGCGAGCCGCCTTTCAGTCTCACCGATGTAGAGCATCGAGCAGACTTTACAGCTAAGAGCGTAAACGAGATTGGACGTCGTGCAGGTGAATGACCCTTTGATCTGGAAATCCCGCTTCGGACCACGCACCAGTAGATCACCGTTTGCAAAACCAATGATTTGGACACCTCACATTTAATTTCCGTCGCGTCGATTATGACCCGAGTAGAGGGATATTTTTCTTTAAATACTTCCGGCATGTGTTTGGCAATATTTATTCTGGTTGACCAGATATTCATTTGGCCAAGTTGCACGATAAACATGTGCAGCTTATCAGGCTTTCTGACACATTAAAACGATGGGCTTAATCTTTTACTAGGAGACCAAAACTCAACCTCATCATAACTATCAGAAACTGATCCATAACCTCTAATTTTCGAGGCCGTCCAGCAGGAGAGGTGGAATCTACTTAAGTATTTTTTTCCCTCCATAAAATTATATTTTCTCTATTAGCCCCTGGATTCAGATGGTCAAACAAGTCCTTGAATTTTCCATAATTTGGTAAGTCTGTGTAGAAAAAAATATCTTCGTCGCGATCTTTAATGGATTCGAAGTTGAAAGTTTTCTTTATCAATTTGTTTTCTAGAAATAGATTTCTTTCTTTTTCTTCTTTAAGCTCTTTCGTGTTCTTCTCCAAAGTGTACTTTAAATAATTTGAGGTTTTTACTTGAGCATCTAGTTGTTTCTTTAAGTCATTTATTTACTTGACTAGTGCATTATTTTGGTCAATAAGTTGTCTCGTCGATATCAAGAGGTTTTCACTTCCGTTCTTGCTATTTGCTGCTTCATTTCCCCTTCCATTTCTGTAACTTCAGGTGCTTTATTTTTATCTTCTAAAGAAATGTCCCCTAAAACTTCCATTTCGGATGATCTTTTTTCAGCTGTGATTGAAGGATGTTCATTTATTGCGGATGGTGCTTGTTCCTCAAAACGTGGCCATGAAAATATGGAAGGAAAAACACCGTCTAGTAGTCTTACCTTGTTATTGGCAACATTTTTAACAAAACCTTCATCTTTAAAATGCAGCGAACAAACAAACATTCTTGATACTAAATTGTACAGAAAATCTCGTCTACGGATCAGCTGTATCCATTTCTTTCGGTGAGGCTGGGTAGATGGTACTCGATGATATGACAAAAAAACTTTTTGTAAAAGGGCTAAGCTAACTATCAATTTTAATTTCTTACTTTGTTCCCAAATTTATCTATTGGCCCTTTTTGCTTGCACATAAAAACCCCGCAGTACCGCATTGTCTAAGGCTTAGTAAACACTAGTAGTTCTTCTCAAAATGTATGCTTTTACACCGTTTCAAACACCGATATTCTTATATTTAAATTTTCTACTATTATTCCTACAACTACTATTACTAAAAATTATGCTAAAAGAAGTTGATTTTATATTTAACTCTTAAATTATCTTTCACTAACGGAAAACTTCGGAAAACACCAATGTTTACAACCTACAAACAATATCAGCTTTTTCATCCAATTACAATTGACCACATATCTCAGCGCCATCTAGCACCAAATATAAACATTAATATTTTATACTATGCGGAGCTCGCCTGTAGTTAGACTACTCTCTATGGCATATGAGGATAAGTGTAATACACTTATTCCGATATAAAGTGTAGAAATTTATCTGCAAAATATTTTTTTTTTCAACTTAGGGAGAATGACAAGTTTAAGTCGATTGGGTTGGTTGGTTATCAGCTTTGCCTAGTTGGCTAAAAACTACAATCCTTACATAAATCAGAGCCAGTCTCAATCAATTAGGTTCGACACTCACTTTATAAACGTTATTTTTCCAGAAAATCTTCGTTATGGCCTAACATGTTTTTTGCGCCCATCGCTCTCAGCAGTGAAGCGTTTTTTCCCATTTGAAAACCAGCCCTTACAAGGAATTTATAAAGAGTAGAATGCATGTCTTGGGGGTTTTTTGGAACCGGGGGCGTAATGTGATTACCGTCACGTCGAGAATTCGGGGCCACTGTGATGTATTCATAACTATTCTACTCGTGCCTTCCTCGGATTCAATATTTTTATTATTTTAGCATATTTATATTTTAGTAGTAGATTCATTTTGTTCAATTTTATCGCTCAATAACATTGTACTCGTGAGTTCATTTAATGTTAATTCCTCCCTGGTTCAAATTGATTGATATTCCAAGAATAAATATCAATCTATCTGGAAGGGAAAACGTCACCAGTGTGGGCTTTAATCGTATCGAAGCACGTCACAGACCTGAGACCAATGATATACCGCGATGATTTGATTTTTTGGGGGGATTAGGAGCAACGCTTTAAATCATCTCAACATAGGCATTATCCCTTAGTTTAATAAAGATATTATTACTATAGTTAAGTGTATGACAATTAGCAAAAACCATTGTTAATGCACAATCAAGGATTAGTACAGCACAGAGCCCTCTAGTGTCTTAATATGCCCAAAGCGAAACATAATACTATAAATCAGTTGCAGGTAAAGAAAGTCAAAATATATTTCGTAGAAAGGTACTAGTAGCACGAAGCCACGAATTTCCGTTAAATCGGTTGGAATTTCGTATGTGGCCTGTTTACGCGTTATATAATTTTGGAAAATACCGTCTATACAGTGGCGGCCTAAGGGGGGGGCGAGGGGGGTGGTCCGCCCCGGGTACCTGGGTAGCCAGGGGTGCCATCGGAGAAGCTCGAGGGGGGATGCAAATCAGAACGATTAAACTTGAAGAAGACCAGCATGAAAACGTCTGCACGGTCCTGGGGGGTGTCACAAAACGTTATATTTCAAAGTGATAATTAATTAATTAACATCGATAAGATTTAAAAACAGTTATAATAACTTATAATAAGTGAGGAATACCTCAGAAAATTCCACTTGGCGAGTCCAGGTTAAGTATAAAACAGGTAGTGCCGAGATTACCACGTTGACGTATATAAACGTGCGGTTTGATGATTGCTTAGGAGTATAATACTAAATTTCGCTATAATGAAGCTTAAAAATAATAATATACATTAAATATTTATTGACCACTTGGAAATTTACGTAATAGACATTTCTAATATGGATTAATATAACACGCGCCGGAACCTTTATTAATTCAACAGAAAATAGGCGAAAATCAAAATTCCCGCCGAAGATTTACCGGAAATTCGTGTTAGTATCTTTCTGCCAAATGTGCTAGATATTTTGCCTTTCTTAACCTGCAACTGAGTATAGTATAGTTTAAACGTAAATTACATGACCAGATTGATACCTTTAGAAGCCTTAAGCACTTTGGTGCCTTCATATATATCTGAACCTGGTTTAGTTGCACCCAGTGGCGTAACAAATGTCTTTTTCATACGGATCATTTTTCATAACGATGCGATTACCTACATAGGGCACGTGACCTCCGAAATTGGTTGCTTTTTAACCCCTTTCCCCTTAAAAACCAATCAAATCCGGTATATCATTAGTTTCTTAAAACTGACGTCTTTTGACGAGATCGAAACACACGCCGGTGACAGTATTCCTTCCCCTCTTCTCGCGCCAGGGGAAAATTCGACCATGAAATACACGGATCGTCTCAACATTGGCATCTAGGAGCAACAAACACAAGGAGAACGCAGCTAGCCTTACACATTGGACGAGCCTTTACTCTGAACGTTTTGCGGAAAGGGGGAAGACAATTTCCAAATATTCCCCTTCCGACGGCAGCAGGCGCTAAACGTCTAACCAATGAAAACTGTACGCAAGAAAATGCACGACTTTTGACGGATTGCGTTCTCCTTGTGTGCGGTGCTGGGTTTGTTGCTCCTAGTTGGCACGCTCCCGACCGTAGAAATAATTATATTTTTGGTATATTAAACATCTCTGGTATTTTTTACCCCCAAATAAAGTACTTATTTCAATTGTTTTCCAGAGTAAAAGGAATTGAACGCTTGAGAGTCATCGACGCGTCAGTGATGCCGCGCATTATCTCTGGCAACACGGTTTCAGCCGCATTGGTCATCGCCGAAAAGGGCTCCGAACTCATCAAAAGCGAATACAAGCTCAAATAATCACAAATAACGGAATTAAATGTGCGGAAGAAATGGTTTTCTGTAACTTTTGGAGTATTTCCTGTATTTAACGAATACAAAGGCCTATTTCGCTCCCCCCTTTGATTCTGACTGTACATAATTTCAACATTTGCGAACTTCTCATAAATTCTCTTTTGGAAAATACTATAACTAGAATGTTAAATTTAACAAGAATACTTTTTATAATTTAATTTATTAATGATTAAAATTACATTACAACAGTATGAATGAAATGTAAATAAAATGCTATATATTATATGATAAATATAACGTATTTATAAAACATAATGTATTTCGAATAATAAATTAATATATTAATTCTTGTAAGTTTGAGAAAAGAGTTTTATGCTTTCAGTTTTGAGCCCAAAAAGGGACATCATCGTTTTTTGAATCGTGAATTGCGCGCTAACAACATAGATGCACGGGTTCGTCTCAAATTGGAGACAAAATGCCAGTTTGAGACCGAGTACTTAAAATATACCATCGTCAGGTTGAGACGAGACCATTCTAAGTTTCCTTAAAACAGGACTTTGAGCTAAATCTTTCTTAAAGGTGTAAAAAACCACTGTGTGCTAGCTAAGAAAAAATATATTTAGCCAAATATTAGAGTTGAGCTGAGACCCGTAATTTTCTTCAAAAGAGGCTGAACCTATATTTGGTTGTTCTAATTTTATAAGCCTCGTAGTAAAGAATCAAAAAAGAAAAATCTCCAAAGGAGAAGAAATCGCTCCAAAGACTCCAAATAAGAAATCGCTCCAAAGACTCCAAATATGAAATCGCTCCAAAGACTCCAAATAAGAAATCGCTCCAAAGACTTCAAATAAAAAATTGCGCCAAAGAATCCAAATAAGAAATCGCCCAAAAGAATCCAAATAAGAAATCGCCCAAAAGAATCCAAATAAGTAATCATTCCAAAGACTCCAAATAAGAAATCGCGCCAAAGAATCCAAATAAAGAAAACGCGCCAAAGAATCCAAATAAAGAAAACGCGCCAAAGAATCCAAATAAGAAAACGCGCCAAAGAATCAAAATAAAAAATGGCTTGAAAGACTCAAAATAAGAAATAACTCCCAAGACTTCAAATAAAAAATCGCTGCAAAGACTCCAAATAAGATATCGCCCCCCACCCACCGCCAAACAAAAGAAAGAGATCCCCCAAAAGAGAGACATTAAAAGCAGATAAGTCATTTCAGGGGGGGGGGGGGGCGCAAATTTAGTATTTTTTGGGTTTTTAATCGAAATAGTTATTGCATAATTGCTAGTGATTTTCAGGATAGTAGACAGAACATCCGGCATAATCGGCGTCACAGTAGGGGAAAAGTTCCGATGTGTCATCTGATTTGAACAAGAGACGCAGGTTTGTCGTTCCTCGTATAGATACCGAAAAATACGTTTGCCATAGCTTGAGATGTACCCTTCACGGCGAACTAGATATCAGTCCAAGTACCCATTGAAGCATATCGAAGGCTTCCAATGGCTGACGCAAACTACGTTTGACCCACTAATGTCTTCTGGCCGTCTTCGCTGGTGTTTGGCATAGATGCTTGTGTTTTTACAGCTTTACAGTCAAGCATGTTGAAACTTTCCAAGACTTTCTCGAGATAGGCGCTCTGATGAAGAAGAATTGAACCATCTTCCGTGAAGTCGATCTTGAGATCGAGATATGTTGAGACAGCTCATGTGATAATTTTGAATTCATCGGTGAAGCGACGGAGGAAAGCATCAACCTGTAGTTCCGGCAATGAGACCATCGTCGACGTAGAGAATAAGGATAAGAAAAGTCCCTCCAGACGAAATAACGTAAAGGCAATGGTCACCGACAGCACGTCTGAAACCGTAATATGGTAGAACTCGATCAATTCGTTTTTTCCAGGAGCGTGGTGACTGTTTTAGTCCGTACAGACTTCTGTTGGGGCATGTAGATCTCCTCGCACAAATTTCCACGAAGAAAGGCAGTCTTTACGTCAAATTGCTTTAACTTGTAAGTGCAACTTCTTCTGAGCAACGATACTGAGAAATATTCTCAGCGTCTCAAAACGGGCAACTGGAGCGAAAGTCTCTTCGTAATCGATCCCTTCTCGCTGTGCATAGCCCTTGTCCGCGATTCTGGCCTTATAAAAACTCGTTGTACGTAAATGACTGGGACTTCATTCGAATTAAAATGAACTATTTATTTATTAACATTTTAAAATCTATTTACAAGATTAGATAATGAGCGCGAAATAGCCTCCAGTTGAGTCATATATGACGCCGTTAGTTTTCGTGGAAACCTTTTTTCAATCAAAGTTCAGGTTTTATTTTCCTTTTTTTATACATCGATTTTTATTATTTAAACTATTTTTTGTAACCAAATTCTACACTTCCGCCCGATGAGGCTTTAAAGACTCATAACTACAATAGTAATAAAGTTCAATTAATTTCCAAATTACATAACAAATTGATTGGTCTTCGGATGTGTTCGTGTCTAGTCGTAGAATTCAGCCATCCCAAACCCCTGGAACTAGCGCGACTTAAACTAGGCAGCAGCAACAGCAAAGACAAGTAACCGAAAGCAGATCTGGATGAACTCTGATCAATATTTTATTTTTCATAAATAAAGTTAGCTTTGAGTAGACTAAAAAACATATTTCAACGTTAAAAGCATATCGCCCGAAAATGAATCAATGGTTAAAAAAAAACACAGTAAAACGTTAAAGATTATACACAATAAATGAAGAAACGAAAAAAAAGGGTTTTTTTTTTATCCCTTCGCGAATATTTACATCGACCGGAACTATTAACATAAGTTAATTGAATAACTAGAAGTTGAGCGTCTGAACATACTCCCGGCCTTGATGCGGTAGCGTCAAGAATCGGGTACAGCGTCTTCCTGGTCAAACGGAAGTAAACAGAGCTTCACGATCGGTCTTTTAAGCTCCCCTCTGCTGGTGCGTAAAGTGACCACCCTCGTCTGTCCGTCTCGACCTGGATGTATCTGGACGACTCGAGCAAGAGGCCAGCTGGCAGCGAAAGAGGCGTCCGATTTTACGAGTACCATGTCCCCGACTGAGATATTTCGTTGAGGAGTCATCCATTTCGGACGTTGCTGGAGTCTCGTTATATACTCCCGGAGCCAGCGCTTGTGGATGTCCTGTTTCAGCTTTTGAAGGAGTTGCCAACGATTGAGTCTCGTCATCGGAAGTTGCGAAAGATCTGGGTCGGGAACCTCTTGCAGAGACTCTCCGATGAGGAAGTGTCCTGGCGTCAATACTTGCAGATCCGTCGGGTCAGACGACATCGGAGTTAAAGGTCGAGAATTGAGGCTTCCCTCGATTTGAGTGATAACTGTTGAAAACTCTTCAAATGTAAGACGAGTTGGCCCAATGACTCTATGCATGTGGTATTTCACGGATTTTATTCCAGCCTCCCATAATCCGCCAAAGTGAGGGGCGCCGGCAGGGTTGAAATGCCACGCTATTCCTTGTGACGAAAGGTGATCCGCGACCGCTTCGTTATGGGAATCGGACTGGATTAATTTCATGAATTCCGTCAATTCTTTCGCTGCGCCGACGAAGTTCGTGCCACAGTCGCTATGAATGTCGCTGGGCTTTCCTCTCCTTGAGGTGAATCTTCGTAAAGCTGCGATAAACGCTTCTGTAGACAAGGATGAAACGAGCTCCAAATGTATCGCCCGAGTGACGAAGCAGACAAAAAGCGATATATAAGCTTTGTAAGTCGTTTTACTTCTAGGCGTAATTGGTCGTAGATTGAAAGGCCCGGCGTAATCGACGCCGGTTGTTGTAAAGGCTCGACAATATTGCAGTCTAGACTTAGGTAAGTCCCCCATCATCTGTTTCGCCGTTTCTGCTCGATACCTTGTGCAAACTATGCATCTCCGAATTTGATGTCGAATTGCATCCCTCCCTCGGAGAATCCAGTAGTTTAGAGATAGAATACCATGAACCAACTGCGCTCCAGCATGCAAATGCTGGACGTGTGCTTCTTGAATCACCATTTCCGTAAATTTGTGGTGACGTGGTAGCAGAATTGGGCGTTTTACGTTGTCGGTGAAATCGCCATGTTTTAAACGACCTCCCACTCGAAGGATGCCTTCCGAATCCAACTCAGGGCGTAAACAGAGTAATTTGCTCTTCCTTGGCAACGGATTTCCTTCCTTCAATGACTCGATTTCTTCCGCAAACTCTACAGCTTGCATAACCTTGATTAGAGCAAATAACGCCGATTGCAATTCTTCAGTCGTTAATGGACCTTCCATTCGTGAAGCCGTTGATTGCGGATCGGTTCTCAGTCGGTATCGGAGTAGACTGTTATAAGCGAATCTTCGACTCCACGCGGTGATACGACGTAACCGTAAAAGTGACGAAAATCTCGTGAATGTTGAGTTACCAACAACGTGGGCCTTCGTGGCAACGATGACGATCTTCTTCTCCTCATAAACTTGATTGACCTTTGAGGTGTCCATTACCCATTTCGACGTTTTTGGAGCGGGCGTGCTCTCTGCTAACCATAACGGTCCCTTCCACCAGAGCTGATGCTTTACGAGTTCTGAAACGGAAATTCCTCTCGACGCTGCGTCGGCTGGGTTATCGGTGCCAGCTACGTGACCCCACTGCGACGCTGGGATAGTTTCTTGAATTCTCGAAACTCGATTGCCAACGAAAGTTTTCCATCGTTTTGGACACGACGATATCCAGCATAGGACAATTGTGGAATCTGTCCATGCTTTGACCCGAGTGACATCAAGTCCCAGCGATTCTTGTACTGATTCTAAGAGGTCAGCGAGTAGCAATGCGCCACATAGCTCCAGTCTTGGAATGGACATAGCTTGGTTTGCTGGAGCCACCCTTGTCTTCGATGCAAGGAGTGAAACATTGATCTTTCCGAATTTGTCTACCATTCTCAGATAAACCACTCCAGCGTAAGCTTTTTCCGAAGCATCCGAGAATCCATGGAATTCCAACTCAGATATATCCGGTGAGGTGTAAACCCAACGGTCGATACGAATTTCCTGAATTTTCAAGATCGAATCTCGAAACTCTTGCCATTGTTGCTGAATCGATGGTGTCGGTTTTTCGTCCCAACCAACTCTCTCCCTCCAAACGTCTTGCATCATAATTTTAGATCGTATCACGACAGGAGCGAGCCACCCCATCGATCCGAGGCTAGCCACTATTTTTTGTAACCAAATTCTACACTTCCGCCCGATGAGGCTTTAAAGACTCATAACTACAATAGTAATAAAGTTCAATTAATTTCCAAATTACATAACAAATTGATTGGTCTTCGGATGACTGTTCCTCCTGGAAGGCGAACTGAACAAGATCGGACTTTTGCAACTTTGTTCGGGATAGTACGAATTTGGTCATCTTCGCTAGGAAAAGTACCTTCGATTCTTCCCAATTTCCAGACTTGACGAGGAAGCCTGTCATCCGCGACTAAAACTACGTCGCCATCCTTCAGGGGGGTAAAGTCTTTGGGATGCAGATTTTAGGTCTAGGATATTCTCCTTCCGCCATCTTCGCCAGATGTGGTTCATGAGCGTCTGTTGAAAACGCCATCGTTTACGAAGTTGATTTCCATTTGGAACTGGTATCGACACGTCAGTTGGAAGAGAATCTTTACGGTCTAGAACTAGAAAATGTTTGGGAGTCAAGGGGTAACTGTCTTCAACATCTTCGTTAACATACGAG
This sequence comes from Leiobunum rupestre, assembly GCF_980474605.1. Taxonomy (NCBI): domain Eukaryota; kingdom Metazoa; phylum Arthropoda; class Arachnida; order Opiliones; family Sclerosomatidae; genus Leiobunum; species Leiobunum rupestre. The sequence goes on along the minus strand of NC_143385.1, from coordinate 32,535,920 downwards.
ATTGGCCTCGAATTAATGACATTCTCAGCTTCGGTAAGAACGGTAGTTAGCTCTTCAAATGACAACAAGGCTTTGCCCAACGTTTTCTTGAGTATAATTTTTATACTTTTAATAAGGCATTCCCACCATCCACCCCACCAGAGGGCTCACTCTACGACATATTTCCAGGAACTTCCCTTCGAGCTAGAGAAGTCTGAAACCTTTTCAGTCGTAAACGCTTTGAAAAATAATTTAAGTTCTCTTTATGCTTTCTTAAATGTTTTGGCATTGTCGAAGTAGATTATTTGAGGTACTCTTGGTCTCGCAACAAATCTTCGCAATGCCAGTAAGAAACTTTCGGCTGATAGATCCGATACCAATTCGATATGAACCGCTCTGACAACAGCGCCAGTAAAGAGCGCTATATACGATTTCTTGGTTCCAGGGTTACTTCCGTCTTAATTTAAGGGGTCAGCGCAGTTTCCTATGGCTAAAATTAATACAGCCAAGCGCAGGAGAATCAATAGTCGGGTCGCTAAAAAATTTCAAGACTTTATTTTAAGCGATTTTCATGCCCAATATTCAGTATTGTGGATGCCTAGCGGAATTATTCTTACTGTCAACAATTATTGTCTGCCAGTACTACAATTAATATTAATGTAACAGCGTTGGTGTACAGTACAGAGATACTCATACGTATTTGCTGCTACTGTCAACTTCACCGAGAAACGTATTAGAATCCCGTTATTTAACGAAAGTTAGTCGACTGTAGATAAGAAGCTTCGTACTGTTATGAGTTAGTGTACCATTTTTGACACGGAAGGCCAACTGATCAGCTCGTAGCCAGTTTCCCGGAAAAATGCAAAAATAAAATTTTGTCCGTCTTCGAGTTAACGTTGATTTTCGCACTTTACTCATGAAATAGTAAACCATTTCGTATGGGAACTTTAATTAAATCTCATTATTTTTACGAAATTAAGTATTTTTTAAGTAACAATTATCATTTTCGTAATTCATTTAATTGCAATTTAATAGTAGTTAACATTTAACCGTTAAGCCTTTGCTTCGTAGGGAAAATTAGCCTGTAGAACCCGATCATATATTCTAGGTTAAAACTAACGTATTTAGTAGTACCAGAAATAATTTTGTGGAAAGTGAAATTTAGTTTGAAGTTAATTTTGTTTTATCTCTTACATATTTTTTTTTACCCAGCTAATTTTTTCAGAGTTAAAGAAAATAATCATTGAATTTTGATTTAGGTGTATCCATTTAGCATTGTGAAAATAATTTTGAGAATTTTAATTACAGTAATGAAGTATGGTAAATATTTGAATAATTTTTCATAACAATAAACGTTTTGGGCATTCAAACTTAATCCTCTATGTAAAGGCGTCTTAATTATTCAAAAGCTTAAAGGGAATATAACCTCTGGTATTTCTGTCGCCCTCCGAGGGTTCCAATATTGTCCGCTGCCTCCCGTGGCTTTTTACATTTGCGGCGCTGATAATCGCTGATTGTGAAGGGAATAAAGGAAATTGATGGGGTCTTCCATAAAGAACGCGTTGGAGGTTCTATTCCCTTTAAAGAGAAATTATTGTTATTTGAGGATCAGTAGTGTACGAGCCATTTTTAATATAATATATATTCATATTAATTGCCTTTGTGGCTATTTTCATTTACAATATCTGTGTACCCCATTCTATTATAATATAAATTACACATGGTTGGTTTTTTATTTGAAAGCTCGGCAGAGTTGGAAAACTCTTGATACATGATTGAGATAAAAGTAAACGATTAGAAGCCCTTCACAAATCACGCTATGCTACCCATAAACACTATCTCATCAAAGGTCTGTGTTTGATTGAAAGTTTTACTAAAATTAGCATATTTCACTTGCTTACTAGAACCAGTTATACACCTATTATCTTGTTATCTAAGTCTTAATGGCAAATTAAACCTCAATTTGACCTAACCAATTATCATCTTTATTTCCCAATGTTAAGTAAAATATTTAAAATAATATTCAATACATTAAATTACATTCAATAATATTAAAATGGCTGTACAAAATATTTTTAAAAATGAAACCTATTTATTTTCTAACTTATGGATTTTATTTTCAATTATAAACTTTAGTCAAAATTTGCCCTGTGATGCAGAGCAAAGGGACAGCTATTAAATAAAAAATGCTTTTATCAAAGCAGTTGGAAGGTTGATTTAAGGGGTAGTTCGGATCAATGAAGGCACAGATATTTGAAATGTTTTAGATTAAAAAGTTATTTTTTGGAATTATTTTAAAAAGCAAAATATATTTCTAAAATAATTTCCATAAATTTTCCCTCACCTTTTATATATTTTAAAACCCTTTCCTTAAATTTGAGCCTTGAAACTGTAACTGTAAACTGAGAAAATTTTAAATTGTAAAGGATTACGTGTAAAATTACAGCATTTAAATTGCTGAAACTCATTATAGAAACTAAACTAGTAAAGAAGTCATGAATAAAAGAGATTTGCAATCAATTTAATCAAGAAAATTATTAAAGTTAACATGCCGTACATTGTAAACCCAAAGTTACGACTGAATGACTTATTTCAATTTGACTAAGTCTTTCTTGAAAGTCCCTTTAACAATTCAAACAGGCTACTGTAGTGTAACTGCACACATTTCATCAGGCCTTTCTAGAAAGAAATGTGGTCATTTCAATGTAACTCTATTGTCAATTTTTTTTACTACTGCTTGACTTGGATCTTCAGTTTTTCATGATGTATGCCAAATTTAAATACTGTTGCATAGTTCTACTTTAAACCAGAAGTTTAAAATAATAAGTGCAGACTTGGATATATATAATTTAGTACATGTCTGTTTTATAAATTCATTATGAGAATTAGCTTACATAGAAAGTTGCAAACTCCTTTAACCGTTTAATTTCTTATGTATTTAAACAAAAATTTTATTTAACATATAAAACAGCATATTAATTAAGGTTATAATATTTTGCGAGTAGTCGTTTAGTTGGAAACAAAACTGCAGAATCCAATTACGACAGCATAGCAGACATCAAATGTGGAAGCCCTGTATAGACATCTAAAATTTTCCTCTTGCGATAATTTCATTTTCGCGTTTTCGACCTAGTAATTCCCATTTTTTATCCCTCGCTCTTAATACTAATTTATATAGATATTAAGATTAATTCTTAAAATTTTTGAAAATTTAAGGTTTTATTTATTACAAAATTACTTACATTTTAATAATTTTGCAAAAACATACCCTCAAAAGTTGCTTTGGATATTTAGATTGTGACTTTCATTACTTTTATAATGACCCTTTATTAAATTTCCATCGCTTTTCCCGTTTTCCCTTTTAAATTGCATTATTCCCTTTCAGCGTTTTTAAAGGTTGAAAAATTCTGGTAAAAGGAAAAATTCCCCGTATATAGAAGCACTGCGTCTATAGCATTGTAAATCAATGCCAGAAATAAGCGTTTCAAAAATATGGTGCCTTATCAAGCAAAATAACTCAGCTCGTAGTATGTCTTCTCTTTCGAATTTTTTATCCCACAGCCTTATTTTAAATCCATGGCGGCCGATTTTAAAATTCATTTTAAATATTTCCATTAGAATATACATAATTCTGAACTAAACACGCGTACTCCTCTACAATTTAAAATTTTCTCAGTTTACTGTTACAGTTTCAAGGCTCAAATTTAAGGAAAGGGTTTTAAAATATATAAAAGGTGAGGGAAAATTTATGGAAATTATTTTAGAAATATATTTTGCTTTTTAAAATAATTCCAAAAAATAACTCTTTAATTTAAAACATTTCAAATATCTGTGCCTTCATTGATCCGAACTACCCCTTAAATCAACCTTCCAACTGCTTTGATAAAAGCATTTTTTATTTAATATATACAAGGGTCCGGCCAAATCAATGCCCGTAGTGGAGAAAGGGGGAGTCTCAACTATTCTATCCCTTGGAAGTGGAGCAGTCTCTTCTTCGGATGGTTTTACTCTTAACTGTTTACATACTAAGCATTCGTTGTGATCCGTCTACATTTTACGATCCAGTACTGATCTCGTAGGCTTGCAAGCGTTGCACCCATTACGGAGAGTAAAAGTCGTTCGTGTTCGAAGTAATATGATATTTGCTTTATTATTTATAGAAAATTCAATTCGTTTAAATATATTTAAAAAGATATAATATAAATTTTTGTTCAATTATGGGTCGCATTGGTCCTAAAATACCTATATATTTAGTCTTTTTCCAACTCTATTCGATCCTGACTAAATTCCCAACGCACTTTTTATTCAATTTCCATAGACCAAGTAGTTCCAGTGAAGTAGACGGTTATGGTACGAGTGGGTGGCGGACGAGGTTTACTTCACTTAAACGCGTGATAGTTCGATGCTATCGGAGACTCTTCACTGAAAACGGGACAATTCTGCGTCCCGAAGCTTTCCTCTGGGACACCGGGACGGAGTAACGAAAAAAAGGGACAGTCCCGTTTAAAACGGGACGTATGGTCACGTTAGTTTAAGACTATAGCTATTAAAACAATAAACATATTATTCAGGGCAAAAATAGTGGTATAGTTCTGGCAGTTTTGGGCAGTTCTAAAATCGGATTTGGGCAGTGCTATTTATCGCAAAAAAAGTAATGAAAATATTAAAATAGCTGATTACCTCATGGGACATGTCGACGGGTCTTTCCGGGTACACATCGACAAACGCAGTTATTTTTGCTGAACTAAGTTACGGCCCTTTTTGGTATCATAATTTTGTTAAAATATTCGTCATTGAAATTATGTTTTGGGGGTTAAGTTTTGTTTGGGCAGTTCTAAAAAATCCTTATAGTATTACTTAATTGAAAGTAGTCGCACGAGTTTTTTAGTGATTTAGTCTCGTCTAAGCTTTTTCATTTAGTTTGCGCAAAAATACCTAGAGAATGCTCTATCCATCGGAAGTTCGTAACCAGGGTTGGACATAAGAATATTTTTTAAGTAGTCAGCCTGACTAGTGAGCCTCCAATCTTAATTAATTTTAGTAGTCACTGACTAGTGGGGGTAAGAAATGGGGGTATAAAAACTAGAAGGACAGCTTACTTTTTGCTTTACCCGTCAGAATTAAAATAGGAGTTTATTATCACTTGAGTTAGATTATGTAATTTTTTTAAATAAAATGGGATTGATGAATGATGAATTTATGATAAGCCATATTTGCCATATTTATTAATATTTTGGTAAATTTTTCATTAGTCAAATTGACTAGTGAGCCCCCGGATTTCGATTCATTTTAGTAGTACAGAGCATTTATTTTAGTAGTCAAATGCCGTGACTAGTGCCTTGTGTCCAACCCTCATCGCGTAGCTTTTTAAACTATAGGCGTTAAAACTGGGTTTAAACCAAATATTTTCTTTTTTTAGTGAATTTATTAAATTAAAGCCATTCAATATGAATTTAATTAGACAGTTGATAGTGAAAATTATATTCCATGAAGTTGGCCATTTTTAGGCTTTGAGTTGGCCAAAATTGATCTTATCCCCCCAAACCTAAGTGTTTCGCTACGCCCCTGTCAGTTACATTCACGTACAACGCCCTAAGAAAACTACTCGTCATCGTAAGTCAAATACGACCATCGTTAACGCCAAAGAACCAGACATTAGAGATATTATCATAGTAGTAACAAAAGGCAGGTTAAGCCATCACCCGAGAACGTGAACGGGGTAATTTGTAGGAGGTGCAGGCTGTACACACAAAGGCGCGTCTACACGGTTAAAAGTAAAGGTTTTATTTTAGACCTCCAAAGTTGTTAATTTTTGTTCAGTATTTAAGACCATTCAGGGTATAGCCAAACATTCTGCTCTCCAAATTTTTTTGTGGAGTGTTTAAGTACTTCTTTTTTGTCCATTTTACTTGATAAACAGTAAGAAGTTAGACATTTTATATTCTATTTTTATTACATTATAGGCCCTTATTTTTATGAATTATTCAATACGACTTAATATATTTAACAATAACATAGACCGATTAACCTGGTTTTAGCCCGGAGGAAATAGCGGAATTAGCGTCCCCGAAGTTGAGGATCAAATGGGGGTTGCAAAACGTAAAATATCTTTTCGGTATTTGAAATAAATATAACACCTTAATCAACATCCCCTATATTTAAAATCTGTAATTAAACTTTTAAAGACTTAAGGGTTGTGAAATATTCCAGGTGATTGAAAGTTCTTCACATTGTGTTATTTTACAGAAAATATTTAAAAAGATAATAATGTAGTATTCAAATAACCAGTGGTCCAGTTCTCGAGAGAGAGAACGTCATTTTAATAAATTCTAATGAGCATTATATTGTTACTAGCTTTAATACCCGGCTTCGCCCGGGGTCTTAGTTTTAATGAATTAGATCTGATTTGTACGTAAGAAAGGTAAACGCTGTAGAAAAAACGCAACACGCGTAGCAAAAACGGTAGCAAAAACGCAACACGCGTAGCAAAAACGGTAGGAAAAACGCAACACGCGTATCAAAAACGGTAGAAAAAACGCAATACGCGTAGCAAAAACGTAACACGCGTAGCGAAAACGTAACACACGTAACACGCGTAGCAAAAAGTCCTCGTAGCAAAACAGTAACACACGTAACACGCGTAGCAAAAAGTTCTCGTAGCAAAACAGTAACACACGTAACACGCTTAGCAAAAAGTCCTCGTAGCAAAACAGTAACACTCGTAACACGCGTAGCAAAAAGTCCTCGTAGCAAAACAGCAACACACTTAACAAAAAGTCCTCGTAGCAAAACAGCAACACACGTAACACGCGTAGCAAAAAGTCCTCGTAGCAAAACAGTAACACACGTAACACGCTTAGCAAAAAGTCCTCGTAGCAAAACAGTAACACACGTAACACGCTTAGCAAAAAGTCCTCGTAGCAAAACAGTAACACTCGTAACACGCGTAGCAAAAAGTCCTCGTAGCAAAACAGCAACACACGTAACACACGTAACAAAAAGTCCTCGTAGCAAAACAGCAACACACGTAACACGCGTAGCAAAAAGTCCTCGTAGCAAAACAGTAACACGTAACACGCTTAGCAAAAAGTCCTCGTAGCAAAACAGTAACACTCGTAACACGCGTAGCAAAAAGTCCTCGTAGCAAAACAGCAACACACGTAACAAAAAGTCCTCGTAGCAAAACAGCAACACACGTAACAAAAAGTCCTCGTAGCAAAACAGCAACACACGTAACAAAAAGTCCTCGTAGCAAAACAGCAACACACGTAACACGCGTAGCAAAAAGTCCTCGTAGCAAAACAGCAACACACGTAACACGCGTAGCAAAAAGTCCTCGTAGCAAAACAGTAACACGTAACACGCTTAGCAAAAAGTCCTCGTAGCAAAACAGTAACACTCGTAACACGCGTAGCAAAAAGTCCTCGTAGCAAAACAGCAACACACGTAACAAAAAGTCCTCGTAGCAAAACAGCAACACACGTAACACGCGTAGCAAAAAGTCCTCGTAGCAAAACAGTAACACACGTAACACGCGTAGCAAAAAGTCCTCGTAGCAAAACAGCAACACGCGTAACACGCGTAGCAAAAAGTCCTCGTAGCAAAACAGCAACACACGTAACACGCGTAGCAAAAAGTCCTCGTAGCAAAACAGTAACACACGTAACACGCGTAGCAAAAAGTCCTCGTAGCAAAACAGTAACACACGTAACACGCGTAGCAAAAAGTCCTCGTAGCAAAACAGTAACACACGTAACACGCGTAGCAAAAAGTCCTCGTAGCAAAACAGTAACACGCGTAACACGCGTAGCAAAAAGTCCTCGTAGCAAAACAGTAACACACGTAACACGCGTAGCAAAAAGTCCTCGTAGCAAAACAGCAACACGCGTAACACGCGTAGCAAAAAGTCCTCGTAGCAAAACAGCAACACACGTAACACACGTAACAAAAAGTCCTCGTAGCAAAACAGCAACACACGTAACAAAAAGTCCTCGTAGCAAAACAGCAACACACGTAACAAAAAGTCCTCGTAGCAAAACAGCAACACACGTAACACGCGTAGCAAAAAGTCCTCGTAGCAAAACAGCAACACACGTAACACGCGTAGCAAAAAGTCCTCGTAGCAAAACAGTAACACGTAACACGCTTAGCAAAAAGTCCTCGTAGCAAAACAGTAACACTCGTAACACGCGTAGCAAAAAGTCCTCGTAGCAAAACAGCAACACACGTAACAAAAAGTCCTCGTAGCAAAACAGCAACACACGTAACACGCGTAGCAAAAAGTCCTCGTAGCAAAACAGCAACACACGTAACACGCGTAGCAAAAAGTCCTCGTAGCAAAACAGTAACACGTAACACGCTTAGCAAAAAGTCCTCGTAGCAAAACAGTAACACTCGTAACACGCGTAGCAAAAAGTCCTCGTAGCAAAACAGCAACACACGTAACAAAAAGTCCTCGTAGCAAAACAGCAACACACGTAACACGCGTAGCAAAAAGTCCTCGTAGCAAAACAGTAACACACGTAACACGCGTAGCAAAAAGTCCTCGTAGCAAAACAGCAACACACGTAACACGCGTAGCAAAAAGTCCTCGTAGCAAAACAGTAACACACGTAACACGCGTAGCAAAAAGTCCTCGTAGCAAAACAGTAACACACGTAACACGCGTAGCAAAAAGTCCTCGTAGCAAAACAGTAACACACGTAACACGCGTAGCAAAAAGTCCTCGTAGCAAAACAGTAACACACGTAACACGCGTAGTAAAAAGTCCTCGTAGCAAAACAGTAACACACGTAACACGCGTAGCAAAAAGTCCTCGTAGAAAAACAGTAACACACGTAACACGCGTAGCAAAAAGTCCTCGTAGCAAAACGGCAACACACGTAACACGCGTAGCAAAAAGTCCTCGTAGCAAAACAGCAACACACGTAACACGCGTAGCAAAAAGTCCTCGTAGCAAAACAGTAACACTCGTAACACGCTTAGCAAAAAGTCCTCGTAGCAAAACAGCAACACACGTAACACGCGTAGCAAAAAGTCCTCGTAGCAAAACAGTAACACACGTAACACGCGTAGCAAAAAGTCCTCGTAGCAAAACAGCAACACACGTAACACGCGTAGCAAAAAGTCCTCGTAGCAAAACAGCAACACACGTAACACGCGTAGCAAAAAGTCCTCGTAGCAAAACAGTAACACACGTAACACGCGTAGCAAAAAGTCCTCGTAGCAAAACAGTAACACACGTAACACGCGTAGCAAAAAGTCCTCGTAGCAAAACAGTAACACACGTAACACGCGTAGCAAAAAGTCCTCGTAGCAAAACAGTAACACACGTAACACGCGTAGGAAATTAGTCCTGAACTACTTAATAATCCCAACGAAACCTCCCCTTCTACGAAGTCCCTTTCTTTCACACTAAAGACCCTTCTACGAATTTCACACTAACCCGTGAAAAAAGTTTAAAGGTCGGGACGGGCGCAAGGAACTTAAGAGAGGAAAATAAACAGGGCGACGTTTTAAAACAAATAACGGCGCGATCACCTGACATTTTTCCAAAAAAAAATAGATCCGATTTAGATAAGGGAAGTCAAGAGGTGCAAGTCGGAACCATCCGAAAAATAGATAAGGGAAGCAAAGGGGTGGAAGTCGAGAATCAAATTGAAAGCCGAGACCAACCGGAAAAATAGAAGCTTTCTTTGACTTCACTGGCATAATACGAATAAGCAGAACAACTTACTTTACTATGCAGGAGTCCATTCTAAACCCAGAAATAAAAGCTATGTGGTCCAGAGAACGAAACAAAATTATAAAAGATTCAAAAAGTAGAAAAGTTGTTACTATATCAGCAGATGGACGTTGCGACTCACCAGGCCATGGAGCCCGTTATTGTGATTATACGCTAATGGACCAGGATACAAATAAATATTTCCATTTTGAGCTTGTTCAAAATGTGAAGTAGAGTACAAGTCAAAGGAAATGGAATTGGAAGTCTTGAAAAGGTGTTTGGACAAGATGAAAAGTAAAAATATCAAAATAACCCAAATTACTACAGATGGACATGTACGAATCCGAGTGTTTTTAAGACATATATGGCCTCCTATTGTTCATCAGTTGGACATCTGGCATTTGGCAAAGTCAGTCAACCAATAAATCGCTAAAATATTGTAAAACATCTAAAGCAACTGTCCCTCCTCCAAGCTTTAACTCTTCAAAGATGAATGGTGAATTTTCAATTTTACGATAAAGCTTTTTAAATAGTGTATCTCGTCCTAAACAAGTGAAATCTGTTCTCGACGTTACGTGAGATAAATACTAACCACTATATTTTAATCATTGCGCTTTATTGAACCTTGATAGATTACCATCAACAGGCAGATTGTTTTGTTGTGTTTTCATAAATCGCTGATTTTGTGTAGTTGTACTCCCTATTTTGCTCACACTTATTTATATTAATGCAAACTACCGCGTATAATTGTGTCGTACACGTAAATAATGAGCTACTTCAAGAATATATTCAAGGTAACCGAGAATAAATGTATGCAGATGCAACTTCTACATCTCTTTTCGTGATTCCCGGGTGATATTCTCTGCCCACACAGAGAAAGAGATTGTGCTTGTGCCCGAATGATTTTCCCATAACCGGGAGATACACAAGGAAAGACGGAGGGATGTGAATTTTCTTCGGGGAATCAATAGGCAAACTGGGTACTGCCTATGGATTTTCTGATCATCCAAATAAATTCTTGCTAACATTTCATTATGGAGTGAGAAAAAATATACCCCAGTTTTGTAAAGTAAATGTTGGATTAATTTTGTCATAATTTAATGTTGACAATTATATAGGGGCAGAATTACGTACTGCGGGTACGTTTCGGCTTATATAGTTGTCTAGTGTATTACGGAACGAAGTCTGGGTGCTAGAACCATCGGAGAAGTAGGAGAATATAATAAAATTGGTGAGTAAAAAAACAACTTCATAATTGACTATAGCTTCAATTCAGATATAACTATAATGCAAATCCTCTGTTTTTTATCGTTTGAATTAAATACTAAATTTATAAAATTTAATCCCGTTTCGTAACTTTCAATACCTGAAATTACCTCTCTATAGGTATTTTTGTCTTTGTGGGCTGTTTTGTCTCTAAAGGCAATTTAGTTTCTGGAGGTAGTTTTATCTCCGAAGAGAGTGTTGTTTAGTGGCGTAGCCAGAAATTCGTCCAGGTGGGGTCGAAGTATGTTATTGTTAAGAGGGGGGTCGAGAAGGGGGTGGCAATTTAGTACAGTCAAAGGTAGGTTCAAGGGGGGTCTGAACCCGGAAACCCCCCTTGTCTACGCCCCTGGTGTTGTTTCTGTGGGCATTTTGGTGTTGGTGGGATTTTTTTCTTTAAAGAAAGGGTTGTGTCTGTGCGCAGTTTCATCTCTGGAGGTAGTATTGCCTCTGGGGGAAGTTTTGTCTTTGACTATAGGGCTGTCTCTAGATGCACTTTTGACTCTGGACCGAGTTTCTAATTAAATAAGTTTTTTTGAAGTTACTTGTCCCAAGTGCCATGTTTTCCAACATGTGTTGGGATGAAGCGCTTTTGAACAAAGCGTATGAACTTGGATACGGTTTCTGTATGTATTTTACGTTAACAAACATTTCGCAGGCCAGCTGGTTCGGCGAATAACAATCAACGCAATGAAAGTAGATGTAAAGAGAGCCGTTGCCTTCACTTCCACAACGATTCTGAGCGTAATGTTCGCTTCATGGAAACGTCCGAATCTCGCCGTTTTCGTGCTGCTCGGAAGCTACTTCACTGGCGCCTTGGCTGAAGAAGAATGTGACTTCATCATTGGTGAGTTTTGAGTACATTAATGAAGGTAGCATTTGAAGATCTTACATTGCAGGGAAACTGTTCACCCCAATTTTAGTATCTAGTTACAAGTGAAATCTTAAAATTCAGTGACGTAACTACTACTAACTAAGCCAATGATGCCATTGCGGTGCATTCGGGCTCACGAGTTTAGGCGTCTCTTCTCAACTAGTTGTTATTTTCATTACCGGAATTTCGATTTTTTTTTTTGTTATGACGTCAATATCATAAATATTTCGCCTTACCAACATACTTATGGACGCAATCAATTACGAACTATTTAAAGATTAAGAACCAATTGTAATAAAAGGTAATGCTAAAATTAACTTTGAAATCGCGGATAGTATAGTAGACAAATGATGGTATTATCCCCGACGTAACCTGCTAGTTGCACCCTGTTATAATCTGGACCCATGAAACGTGCTCTAGCTTCGTCTTTACCATGGAAAGTTGAGGGCCCATGTGACACTTAAGCCTATCCAGCCTATTGGTTAATTCACCACTGGCTCATTGACACCAAATGTACATTTCATATGATTTCTTGTGTATTCCGTTTTCTATGAATATATTGCAGCAATTAAGATGTTAGTCTGTTTAATTTCCGTATAGTGGGTGCTGGTCCAGCCGGGTCACTCTTGGCTAATCGCTTGTCGGAGGACTCTTCCGTGACAGTGTGTCTATTCGAGGCTGGAGGTGATCAACCAGAGTACACCCAAATACCAGTGTCTCTTCCCATTGTTATTTCGGATCCTTTCATTTCATGGAACTACAAACTTCAACGGCAGACCGTAGGATTCAAGGGAACGACCAATCAGGTACTTTTTCAAACTTGTCCACAAAAATAGTCTGACCTTGACAGTTAGTGTGCAACAACAATATATCAACACAGTCAACTCACACCATTTTGGCCCTAGATTTGAGTGTATTGGCTCGACCCCTTTGACATTTTACAGTCGTTGAACCGTATAACAGAAAATTGAGAATTTGGTTAAAGGGGAATACTAAACGTGGAAGTATTCTGTAAAATGTCACAAAAATAAGTTTAGTTGACACGAGTTTTCTGACCCTCCACCGAATTGTCAGTAAGCCTTGCTTTAACACATATATTCCATCCTTGATTTTTATGACTATGCTTGGAGAAGGTCTGGCGTATCAAAAATCAATCGTTCTACTATCTAAAAATCTTTTATTATTATGCTGTTATCAGGAAACTATAGAGGTATACACTTTGAATGTCTAAGGTTCCATTGGGGCGGTGATACGAAAGCGCGTCGAGAAAAAGGCGGGGCTTAACTACGTCAAGTGTAAGACGTAACATGACTTTTCAAATTCATTGGCTCGAGGTTTGACGCGAAAATAATGCGTCGTCATGGTAACAAATAGGCGATCTCCCCGCGCAAAAAAATAGGCTTATAAAACAATGGATTTAAAAACCTCAATTGCGCGATTTCAAAATTACGTTTTTGCTCGTGGCAGTACATTTACATTGTGAGGTATAGCAGACTTATTTACCTGCTTTTATACCCTAACATGGCGGCGTATTTTCACGCGCAAAATAAATTTTAAGATCCCCTAATTGATTATCGTACTTAATATTTTAAAGTAATTATAATGTTCTTCGCGAAAGAAGTGTAGTGATACGCCGGGAGTAGTGGCTCACTCCTGTAATCCCAGGCGTCCGGGAGGCAGAGTTTGTGGATGGTCGTGTGAGAACGACTACCAATTCCCCAACGGGTGGTCGGAATTCTTCCGCCACGGGTGTCCCCACCCCTGTCCCCACGTATCCCCCCGTTGGCGTGGCCGTTACACATATCTCGCCCTGTTTAATCAGATGGTGTTTCGCCGGGCTCGCGGTCTTCTCAGACTCAATCAGCCTTTCTTCCTTGAATAAAAAAAAGTGTAGTGATACCTAATTTCATGTATTTGTATGGTTATAAAAGAGATAATCAGGTAAGCTAATAATATAATAACCATGACTAGGCTTAATGAGGAGTTTTCGTCGAATTAGGGCAGCGAGGCGCGAGTGTTTTTCTCGTGAGTTTTCGCGCCTTAAGACACGCCTATTTCTACGAGCTTCATCACGGCCATAAAAAATCTTCCTTCGACATTCCAAGTGTATACCTATAGTTTCCTGCTATTATTTATTTTATTTATTTATGATATCTGATAACTTTTACACAGCAACCTCCATATCCGACGGGCAAAGTAATGGGTGGAGCGAGTGTCATGAGCAGTTACTACACCCGTGGAAACAAAATAGACTACGATATTTGGGCCGAAATGGGCGCCACTAATTGGTCCTACAACGATATTCTTCCATATTTCATGAAATTCGAAAATTACAAAATTGAATCTCCGTTAGACGAAGGTAATCTTTTTTATATGGTTTTTATTGCAAATGTTTCTTCAAATTGGTCTTGGAACGATCTTTTATTACAAATGCAGATGAAATCGAATACCAATTGTTTTCTCGCCACATCAAATACCGAATCAAATGTTTAAAACGTCGAGCACTTTGGTCGAATATTTAAAAATTTAGAAAATAGGGCCAGTCAACTTATTAAATACCAATTAATATTCCAATACGAAATAATTGGACAGATTTGGTTTATAATTATAGTTTTACTGAGGCACTTCTGTTGTGGGTACAGCTACGTGGCAGAATCTACTCAAACTGCACCTGGAGAAAATTTGGCATGTTCTAATTCAAAGAAAGTCCGTACAACGCCAAAGGTAATAGCTTCAGTGTCACGGTGCAGTTTGAGCAGTTTTTGCCACGTAGTTTTCCCCACTGACCACTTTGGTTACCCTTTAACTTACTAATTATACCCTGCCTCGACTCATTTCATTTCAAAGCTTTGGGCAAAGGTATCAATCCTGAGGTATGTTTTGGGGAATTTAGAATTTGAAGTTTCTGTTTATTAGTGTCGCCTCTCGCGTTATATAAATTAATTAAAAGAAAGTCAACTGCGCGTTATGAAACCGAGATTTCTCTATCAGAACTTTTACCCTTTCTAAAGTTACAAAATCAAACAACGCCAAAGGTAATAGCTTCAGTGTCACGGTGCAGTTTGAGCAGTTTTTGCCACGTAGTTTTCCCCACTGACCACTTTGGTTACCCTTTAACTTACTAATTATACCCTGCCTCGACTCATTTCATTTCAAAGCTTTGGGCAAAGGTATCAATCCTGAGGTATGTTTTGGGGAATATAGAATTTGAAGTTTCTGTTTATTAGTGTCGCCTCTCGCGTTATATAAATTAAGGAAAAGAAAGTCAACTGCGCGTTATGAAACCGAGATTTCTCTATCAGAACTTTTAACCTTTCTAAAGTTACAAAATCAAACAGGAGAGAAAGTCTTGAACTGTTCGCTTCTAGCTTCCACGGTGATTGACATGTTTTTCTACGCCAACACGTGACTCATAGAACCAATTGAATTGCTCCGAACTCGAGCTCTTCTTTTTAAAACATTGAGTTTGAATAATGTTGTGATATATTTCCAATTTTTGATAGTTTAATTAAAAACTATTTTTATCAATAGAAATTATAAACTGCGTGAAGTAAAATGTCAAATGTAATTTTTAAAAGCACCTACGAGTGTAGTTTTGTCTTATAAAAGAATAAAAAATATATAGCTACTTTTTTCCACTGCAGAATACAAATTTTAATCAACTTTATGTATACAGGAATTTGGGGTGTGAAAGCGGATCATAGTGAAAATCGGGGCGAGACCATCTGATGCCATGAAGTTTATAGCCAGATTCATAGGTGTATATTAATAAATTAAAGGGAATATAACCTGCCAAGCAATCTTTATGGAAGACCCCTCATTTTTTCAAATAACCCTCAGGCTCGACAAGAGAGAGGGGAAGCCGATACAATTTACCGGGGCCAGTGCAGTCTCGGAATGTATAGCTATCTACAAACTTGTTGAGGTTAACGTTAATAGTTAGTGTAGGGAGCTGTTGGCTCGAACGCGTGGCATGCAGGGCTTGTCACCACCCTCCTACGCATTGTAACCCGGCCACCTGAATTAATGGCTTCAAAAGTCGCTTGATGACTTAGGCCTAAGGTGGTGCCTTGGGTATTAGCGTAGCTGATTATTAATTAATATTTTCCCGAGGCCCGGGGATGCTCTCGGTGATAACCCTGTACAGTGGCGCCAAACATTTCTGAAAGCCAAAGGCGAGAGCGCCAGAGCGCCAGAGCTGCAAACGTTGGTGTTCCACACCAA
Source organism: Leiobunum rupestre (assembly GCF_980474605.1). NCBI lineage: Eukaryota > Metazoa > Arthropoda > Arachnida > Opiliones > Sclerosomatidae > Leiobunum > Leiobunum rupestre. The sequence continues at coordinate 32,519,856 of NC_143385.1, read as the reverse complement.
ATACCTAAGGTTATATTCCCTTTAATAACCAAACTCAATTATTTCTGTAGCGTTTCACGGATATAGCGGCGAACAAACCGTAGAGTACAGTTCTTACCGCACTGAGTTGGACGAGGCCATTCTAGCAGGCGCCAGATTCTTGGGAATACCCACCAGAGACAGTAACGGAGAAACACAAAAAGGTAACATACATAAAATCTGTACAATAAGTCAGTAAGTCAAGAATAAGGGACCATTCGAAATTATGTGACGCAAAAAAGACCTGTTTGAATCCCACGTACAAAGTGTAGCAATTGAAAAGATCCACCCCTAAATTAAGCAACAAATAATTGCACAAATAATCTAAAATGTTTTAAATTACATTAAAAATGAAATAATTTTTTTATTGTTTTAACCTGATCATACTTTTAGTGTAACTGAAAATAAAAAAAAAACATGAAATAAATTGCTCTAGTGTACCTTAAAGCAAGTGGCGGCTCTATCATTGCCACCTGTATTATGAAAAGCCCCCGTTATTAGAGATGCCCATGAATCTATCCGATTCTTTGAAAAACGCGACTTTACTGGAGAGCGTGGTGCCATCTATTTATGGCAAAGGAAGCTAAAATTTGAAATAGTCAAATGATAACGTCGTCAGAGAGCCATTGTAGAGTATTATAGATAGACAACGAGCCAAAATTAAAAAAAAATCTTATAATCCTTGTGCTATTGAAAAGGTAACCATAGAAACGAAATCTCGTGATCGCAAGGCACGAGGTAAACTATACAGGGTGTTTCGGAAAAGTCTGGCACAATTTTATAGGAGTGTTCTTTAGTTAAAAAGGAGTGAAAAAGGTCCTAAGAAACGTTTTCCTAAATTGAACCGTATCCGAGTAATTGGCCTCCAAAACGTCGAAAAACGCGCAAATGTGCAGTTTCTAGTATTCCTTGGACCCAACGCGTAAATCTGATGACGAGTTTTTCGTCCCTGGAAGTGACGTAATTTACTTCATATCCCGTGAACAAGGTCTCCTTAAAGAAAAAGCTTTTATAGCATATTTTAAAGTAATTATGTTGCGTACGGTATGACCCATACGTTCCTCATTAGTTCCTTTTATAAATCAGCTACGCTTGCCGAACCTGTTTTTATGTTGCTCTTACGTCACGATGTCATAGCTTTATTAGAATAGTTTTGACACGCGCGGTTTGCACGCGCACGTGAAAATCCTAGGTTTCTCGCGCCCTAAGCACGCGCTCGTGATATTACTAAAGTTAAAGTTGTGACGTAATAGCTACATTCAAACAAGAAGGCCACGTTAATTTATAAAAACACCTATACACTCTTTTATATCCTTAATTGTGAGAGCTGCCATTTTATTACAGGTCTGATTTCAAATAGTGCATGGAAGGCCGCTTCACGCGGTCAAGTGCAAGCGACGTCTCGAGCTGACGAGCACGTGCAGGTGCCCTTGCCTGTACTATTTTAAATTAGGCCTGTAATGAAATGGTCGACTTCGTAAAAGAGTGTATTATTTGCACTATTTGCAAACATTTTAACTCGTGCGAATAGGCCTATAATGTTTCTGTTTCAGGTTTTTCATTGCCGCCATTGATGAACAGAAACGGATACAAGTGCAGCAGTGAGAAAGCTTTTTTGAGACCGGCGTACGACAGGAAAAATCTCAAGGTCATGAAAAACACCTTAGTGACAAAGGTAACACGATCGTTTTATCACGCCAGCATTGTCCAAATCCGCGCTACCCTATACATGTAGTGTTAACACAACTTTACATATTACACAGAATAAACCACCCCTTGAAGGATTGTAAACGTAGCTTTACTGTGTACTATCTTGGACTAAATAACACAGGGACGCCATTAGTCTTATTCCTATATCGATGGAAATAGGCTTAAAATTTGGGATCTTCAACGTAAGCTACGTCACCTCAAAGCTATTAGAGATATAAGCTATGAGAGACGCATAAAGTAGAATATTGTATAATAATCATGCCAACAGAGCACGCTACCTAACAGGACCACTCCGTGTGATATTTTCGTGCTTGCGCAGAGTGAGTAACGTATTTTTCGCCAGTAGTGGGATGACCCTAAGTGTGGTTAACGTTTTAGGGAAGCCGAAACGTCCCTGTGTTAATTAGTTCAAGGTACTATCAACACGTCTACAAGTTTTCGCTACAAATAATCTTATGTTACTAATTTTACTAAAGAAGTTATTTAAATAAACAGTCTTTTTAAACCCATGAAGTTTCCATCTTTTCAAACAAAATAAATTAATATTAGTAGAATGATAATCTTCTTTGAAAAGAATCACCTTCAACTACTTTAGAAAAATAACTCGTGGGACGGTGGGAATGGTGCACGGTATGATTAGAAGCCCCTAAAGACTCTTTACTCTAAAAGTCAATTAACAGCGTTCCTAGCGGAATAAATATAAAATTCTGAGATCCAGCCTCAAACTTCCCGTTTCCAAACAGTGCTTTATTACAAGAAATAGTTTATACTAAACAGTGTTTAATGTAAATTAATAAAACAGGTTGACATTGATGAAGACAACGTCGCACGAGGAGTGTACACAGTCAGAGCTGGGATAGAGAGTCGTATCAAAGCCAACGTTGAGGTCATACTCTCAGCGGGCGCCATTAACAGCCCACAATTACTTCAGCTCTCTGGAATAGGACCTCAAGAAGTTCTGGACAAGTATCAGGTTTCAACCATTTTTATCCCTTTCTAGGACATATTTTTTAATTAATTTGTTGTAATCTGCCCGAATTTCCGGTAGCTCCTCACCTTCCGTATACTTCGTAATAACAGATCCAACGAATGATAGCTAATGCTTCAATAAAATTCATTCAGTGATTCGCTAAGAAGTAGTAATACATAGATCCTGGACGTGCAAGCTACTCTCTATATAGTCCTTGTAATGGCTGATATTTAAAAGGGTGTCGACACGAAAAAGTTTGGTTAGTTCAAACGGAGATTTTCGCGTCGATACGAAAAACTTTTTAACGGAGATTTTCGCGCCGACGCGAAAAAAATATTTTAGGCGTAAGGAAAAATTGTATTTTTAAAGTGAATGACCAACCTAATTGACTTGGTTGGGCTTGATTTTGCATATTGTAGTTGGCCTTTTTGCTTAGTCGGGCGCAACTAGTAACCAAAAAATTGGAAATATATCATTTAGTGATCCCCTTTTCAGCTCGTATGAGGAAGTAAAGAGAGAGGATATTTTATTGAAAAACTAAATTGACATTATTCAAGCCTATTTCTGAAACTCAAACGATTCGGTTTAAAATAATGTATAATTTTTATTCTTGAATTAGATTCCTGTGAAGTCAGCCATTCCGGCTGGTGAAAATTTTCAAGATCATGTCATGGTGAGCGGAATGTTTTATGGAGTTAACGTTACAACGGGCATTAAAGTGGGAGCTGCTTTGGCCTCAGCTCTGCGTGGGACATGTATGTATTCAAGACACCGTTTTCTGGTATTTAAAAAGATGCAGACAAGCTCACTTTCACAGATGCTTTTACATTTTGTAAATTTGTAGTCGTTTCGTTCAGTTACGATCAACGAGAGATAGGAGAAGCCTGTATACCAGGGCTTGTGTACTTTGAGGTTCCTGGTTGGGGTCAACCAGATTTATCCCGGAAAATGTAGAATAATTTCCCGAGGGTTTGATCACTCCCCGTAATCGGTGTACAGGCCTTTAGCTTTAACTGCACTAAAATGATTACGTAAGTGAGTAAAGATTTAGCACTACCAAAGGCTGTACTCGTTTTCATAATTATGTAATCGGTGTACAGATTTTCAGAGAGTGGTTTTACGGTTTGTAATTGTAGGACAGATATAAGTCCCCGTCATCTATTCAGACATGGAGATTCTACAATAGTGTTTTCTATTTATAGTATAACTAATTTCTTTGAATAGGTCCACTTCAAGGTTTATTAACAAGTAACACAGCAAGTGCCGCTGGCTTTTACAAAACTTCCCTGGAGACAAGAGAGGGAGATTACAGTGATATTAGAATTGAGTTCAACGAACTTCTCAGTCTTTTTACTGGGTTTAAGCCAGAGGTAAATGATACTTAATCTTTCTGCGTAAAATAATACACTAAGAAAGGAGATAATTCGAGTTAAGCCACAGTCACACGACAGCCTTCTAATTATTTAGTTTTAAAAGGATTTCTGTCCTTGGGGGAATCAAAACAGGTTGTCAAGTTACAAGTTCCAATAGAGTAAGAGCTTTGTGAACTGCTATTACTCTATACCGAATTTGCGCCTTGGTTCTCTCATATAACTACATTAGAAAGGTCTTGTTTAATTGCATGTATACATTGTTTTCGCTTGAATGCTATTCTTTATTTCAATCTTAAGTAGTTCGGCGATATCCATTTACACTATGCAGCTTCAGTGACTAAACACGCGACGGTCTAAACATAGATTTTTTTTTTTACATTTTAAACTGGGAAGTTTTCGACGGATTGTTGCGTTTTTAGTAGGACTGAGCTGTATGAGGAAACTGTAACCAAAACTGCGGTATTTTCGGTAGTACCTAGGGCTGCTGACTGTAGTCGGTGTAGTGTAACGCTGTCGGGGAGTATCCCTAGTTTTTTTAAGAAAATAAAAGACGTAATTTCTTGTAAGTAATTAAATCAAGTTCTGGCCCCTCCTGAAAAATCCAGAAATGACGTCCCTGACTGTAGTCCAATGGGATTTTTCAATCACTTTTCCTTCTTCGTGTATCTTGCTTTATCAGAAAAAGGTGCAAGCGAGTGCTTTCCCCGCCGAAACTCGAGCCGAAACTGGAGCCGAAACTGCTCGCCGAACCACCGAACCAAAGAGTATAAAAACTACGTAACCTAGAGATATAATGACGGTCGAAAGCAGTAAAGGAAGTTGTAGCAACCGGGGGGGAAGGCACTCAGTGAATTTGCACTTCAAATTTCGGTACCGCAGCGCCACTACGGCAGTATTTAGTACAATAAATAATAAAACCGGAGAAAAATCGCAAGTTACGGTGTTGCGGAGGTGCTAAATTTGGCATTTTGGATATTTAATTGTCTAATATCTGTCAATTCAAAAAAGTGACAGTAATTGGTTACTGTTTCGTGATTTTTTTAGTTAGAATTTGTGGATTCGTTGTTTCGGTGTTTATTTTCAAAAAGTGAAGAATAAGGCGTTTGTTCTCTAACGTTGCCAAGTCCTAAAGGTAACCAATTCCGTAAGGAATTTTCAAGAATGTTGAACTAAATCAAAATGATTGCCACTTAAAACTGCCGTAGTGGCGCTGCGGTACCGAAATTTGAAGTGCAAATTCACTGAGTGACTTCCCCCCCGGTTGCTACAACTTCCTTTACTGCTTTCGACCGTCATTATATCTCTAGGTTACGTAGTTTTTATACTCTTTGACCGAACCCTCTTCGCATTGCTTCGCGAACCAGCGCGTAGAAATAAATATGTTAAATCGAAAACGTAAATCGGGCAACGATTTTAAAAAGGAACGTCTAAAAAGGTAGAAAGCTAGTAATAAATCAAACACGAAAACTAGATACCTGGATTAAAAAGGATAAAATAAAAGGTTTGACGTTTTTTTTTTAATATAGTAAAAATGTGTTATTATGGGATTATGAAAATCAAATTTTTAAAAGTAGAACACGTTTTTCTTAAAGCAACACGCGGCAATGTAGATTTGTAAACTATATTGGTTTTTATTCTAGTTTAAAATAAAAAGTACTATTGTTTCTTTATAATACTCTACTATACCAATTTCTAGCCACAACTATTGAGAAAGAAAGGAACTACACAGGAGCGTCGTGGTATTTAATAAGTTTCACAAAAAAGGATAGAGGGCGCAAGAGCTTAAAAGGGCGTAAAATCTGCAGTGACCTGCTTTAAATGCCTGCGCACGCCTATGTGATTAGACGATATTGCAGCAGTGGTATAATAAAAGCAAATAGGACTTCAGTCGTCGCGAGTCGTCGTGTACCCTACTGTAGCAAAATATAATAGAAGAATACCAGTTGTTTTCTGTGACTCTAGAATTGAAACAGTTTTCAATGGCTAGTTTATTATTATTGAACGATTTAGCCAGTCATGTGACCGTGGCTTTAGGACGCGTCAGAGAATCTGATAAAGTGACAGCGCCATCTACTGCTACTCTTTTCTCATTGTCTAATTCGTATTTAAATGTGCAGTATTTCCTAGCCTATGGACCTTTTGCCTTTGATAACGTGTTCACACCAAATGTTATTCATCTTCACCCTAAGACTAGAGGAACAGTTTTTATTCAATCAAAGGACCCAAAGAAACCTCCAATCATAGACTTGCCATTTTACTCGGACGACGACGACTTGCAAGCTGTCGTCAAAGGTACATCTTCATTATTCACACCACTTCATTATTTATTGTGCCCCATCTACGTCAGTCCGTCGATACTATTTAAAGTAAATAATAAATACAATACTACGCAGTTCTCTTTTCTGATAGTAGATGGCGGGATTGTCACTGCGATTGCACAGAGCATATTACTGAAGTGGTGTAAAGGTTATCTGGCCTTGTCATTTTATTTTCCAACTCTACTGTTAGGATTAGAATTCATGAAATCCTTGGGTGAGACTCCACCGATGCAAAAAGTGGATGCCAAGTTGATAGCCGAACCTCTGTTGGGCTGCGAAGACATCCCTCTCTACAGCTTCGAATACTACACCTGCGTCGCCAAAACCTTGACCGCTCCTGGTTACCACCCCTGCTGCACTTGCAGAATGGGACCACTGCAAGAGGCTACCACTGTCGTGGATCCACGTCTCAAGTAATTATTTCCGGAACATTAATCTTCTATGTATTTTGAAGAGTGCATCACGATTTCTACTCTACAGACAACCCACTTATTAAATTTTACTTGTGGCTTACAACCATAAGTCTAAAACATTCTTCCATAAGTATATCTCTATGCGCAAGTATTTATCTGAGATATTAACAAAGTGACCTCATCTCAGTAAGAATATCCCCCCTAAGCGAGGCGCTTTGAAAAGCGGCGTGCGATGTATGAGCTAGCGGACCCAAAATAGCACTGCAGGGTTGCAACAGTTTTTTCAGAATACAATACCCTGACTTTTACTTCAAACTTTACAAAATGCTTAACCTATACTTTAGTAAAGGTTTCCTATTTATAACAGAAATCAAACTCTCTGACATTTATACTAATTTTTGAAATTGAAAGACTTTTCTTTGACTTTGAGAGCCATATTCAAATTCATGGGCGTAGGAACCGGGGGGGGGGGGCAATGCCCCTCCCTAGAATTTCACTTGGAGGGGCAACTAATGTTATTGCCCCTCCAACGTGTTGGTCAGTTGAAATCTTCAAAAGGCTCAAATTCTCATTTTAAAAGCATATAAAGCTTATAGAATCTCAACTGTGTTTAAATTTCTGTCTTTTCCCGCCAATTTCCATAGTAGTAAAAAGTACACATGCATTCGGAGAAGCTACACTCCTTTAAAAATTCAAAACCATTCTCCAGACCCCTTTTCGTTTCTCTTTGCCCCCTCCAACTTCTAGAACGTTCCTATGTCCCGGTTCAAATTCTCTGACATTTCCGGGAATTCCAGGTTTTCCGGGTACTGTGGCAACCTTGCAGTCTCAGTAAAATGTACGGCAACGAAAGAATAGAGTATGACACTTCTTTTAATCAATTTCAGAGTGAAAGGCATTGAACGCTTGAGAGTCATCGACGCGTCAGTGATGCCGCGCATTATCTCTGGCAACACTGTTTCGACCGTATTGGTCATCGCCGAAAAGGGCTCCGAACTCATCAAAAGCGAACACAAACTCAAATAATCACAAATAACGGAATTAAATGTGCGGATACTCCTTAATGACTTAACGATTTTTTTAACAGCCATAAATACATACCACTAGGAGTATGTTATAAATCTTTAAACAAAAAAAGTACCCATCTAATGATCTAGGACATAAAAGTGAAAGAAGTGAAAAAGGATCTTAAATTCTAGAACGAACCTGAGTTGCTAATACTAACACCTTGTAACTTGTAAGTGAATTATGTTTTTCTAACACTTTGTTTTCCATTAATGGACAATATTTTATACAAAAAGAAGGCCTAGCTATAGGAAATCCTTTGCCAATTTGTGTGTGGAGGATTAACAGGACGTTATTTTCTCTAATTCGTTGGATAATTTTTTCTTCAATGCGGATTTTTTTTATGGGTGATATTTTCTTTGTGTGGTCAGTTAATAGAAAGGATCTGGACTCTTTACACCAAAAAATTAGTAAACTAAGTTTGAAAATAAAATTTTCTGTAGAAATTTAATATTTTGAATTAATTTAATTTTAAGACATCAAAATTTAAAATTTAAATAAAGGCTGTTCAGAAATAATTAATTGAGATTTATTTAATGTTTAAAAAATTTATTTTTAACTATTATATATTGGTATTGCATTATCTTTATTCTATTTTGTTAATTTGTGTGGTTCTGCATGGCGTATGTTTCTCATGTATCATATTTGAAATCGCGCATTTTTAAAATGTACGCTCGTATTACAGTAGGCTTAAAAAACGAATTGCTGAAAGACCACGGCTCGAAACATCTCCAATAATCCAATTAATGAAATTGTTTATAGCATAAGTTTTTCTACAGTTTCATTTTTGATATTTATATTATAGCACGGTAGTTAATAAATTAAATATTTATAAAACAAATACCTTCGCAGAAGCATATGTTGGAGTTCAAATCGTATTTTAGCTGCCTAAATATCGAACTTAAGTCTCATAAAAGAATGCACAGGCAGTCGCCATAAAAGGTCTAAACGGAACTGTTTTATTGAGCTTTGGTAACAACAAAGAAAAATTCTGCTATATACAAAATGTGTGGGTGTGAACAAAGTTCACCGAGTTAGAGGATAGAGGGAGAAATAACAAACACAAAAGAAAAAACCAAGGAGGATTAATACAACGGGACAAACAAGCATATATATTTCCAACATTCCCCCTTTTTCCCATGTTTCATTTATTCTCGTAAACCGATTGCGTAATTACAAAGTTCCATCTTACGACGCTCTACCGGTTTTGTTAAAGCGTCTGCTATCATGTCTTCTGATGCAATCCAATGTACTTTGGTGTCTCCTATTTTTATCGCTTCGCGTATAAAGTGATGTCTCACGTCTATGTGTTTGGTTCTGGCGTGATAAACACTGTTTTTTGTTAATACAACTGCGCCCTTGTTGTCGCACAAAATAGCGGTAGGACCATTAGCTCCTTGAATTTGTAGTTCAGTGAGACCTCGCCGAAGCCAAATTCCCTCGGTACACGCCGCTGTTAATGCCATGTATTCTGCCTCGGTTGTCGATAGTGCGGGGGTAGGCTGTTTCTTAGAGCTCCATGAAATTGCGCCCCCGGCCAATACGAACACGTATCCTGTGATAGATTTTCTATCATTTATACAATTGGCGTAGTCGGAATCTGCGTATCCTAAAAGTTCGGAGTTTCCTGACTTCGAAAATGTTAATTTATAGCCCGCTGTACCACGTAGGTATCTCAATAGACGTTTTGCAGCATTCCAGTGTGGCTTCCCTGGATTAGAACAATATTGGCTTAGGACTCCAACCGCGTGAGCTATATCCGGTCGAGTGGCCAAAGCTGCGTAAAGCATCTTTCCAATGAGTGACTGATATGGGCAATTTTCCATATCGGCGATTTCTTTTGCGGTCGACGGTTCCAACAGTTTAATAGGGTTGTATTTTTGTCTAACGGCGTAAGGACTGGTTTGCTATCGTGCATATTGTATGCCTTCAATATGTCTTCTACGTAGGTTGACTGGTCCATCGTAATCGTCCCATTTTTACGATCACGTAAGATGCGAATGCCAAGGATATAATGCGCTTCTCCTAAGTCTATCATTTCGAAATTCTTTCGTAGTTCGGATTGTAGCCATGACTTCGCGATCTTGTCGTTAGAGAAAATAAGCAAGTCGTCGGCGTACACCGCTACCATGAGCACTCTGTTATTTTCAATTTGATAGTAGACGCAACAGTCAAACGTTGCGCATTTTAGGCCAATGTGTTGTAGCATCCTATCTAACTTTGCGTACCAGGCTCTACCAGCCTGTTTCAAGCCATATAAGGCCTTTTTTAGCTTACATACCAAGAAATTACCGTTAGGGTCCCTTTTTTCATAGCCTTTTGGTTGTCTCATATATATCTCTTCTTCTATATCGCCGTTTAAGTACGCTGTTACCACGTCCATTTGATCCACGTCCCAATCGAACACTTTTGCCAATGCTAGCAGTAAACGCAGCGTAGTGTATTTTACCACTGGTGAGAAGGTTTCTGTATAATCAATTCCGTCTTTCTGGAAACAACCCTGAACTACTAATCTCGCTTTATATCGTTTTACCGAACCATCAGCGTTTCGTTAGATTCTATAAACCCATTTACTTCCGATGGCTGTACGACCTTCTGGTAGTTGAACCAGTTCGTACGTGCCATTCTTTATTATGGAATCGTACTCGTCTTTCATCGATTTCTTCCACATGTTAGCGTCGAAGTTTTTAATCGCTTCTTCGTATGAACTGGGTTAATTTCCACCGAGATTATTTTCTTCGTTCGCGATTAGTATATAGTCGCTAAAAGACACAAGAGGGAGCGATTCTTCTCGTTTCTCTAAGGTATCAATTAAATCACCTGTTGCTTTGGCGTAGTCGGTATATTCATCTCGACCATAACGAATCGGGGACCTTCGGTTCCGTGTCGGATATCTTCTCTGTTCAGGATGACGCTGTTCATCGTCTTGAATGTTATTTCCTTGGTCTTGACGAATTTCATTTCTCGGTTCGCCTTCTTGTATGAAGACCTCTATATTTTCACGTTCATCGTTGACCAAGACAGGATGTTCAGCCATACCAACCTCCTCTGGTTGTACGATAGGTAACGCTGCAACGGCTTCAGCTGCTGCGTCAGTTATCGGTATTTCTTCTATGAAGAATGATCCGGTATCTTCCTTTGGTTCGAGTGATCTCGCCATCTGACTTTCTACGACAGTAACATCTCTTGAAACAGTAAATTGCAATGTTCTCGGATTTATCAGTCGATATCCTTTTGTCGTGGAACTGTAGCCGACGAACATTAGTTCAGTTGACTTTACGTCCCATTTCTTCCTTTTTTCTTTAGGGATGTGCGCGAACGCTCTGCATCCAAAAACCTTCAAACTTTTTAAATCTGGTCTTTCACCACTCCACGCTTCGTAAGGTGTTTTCTCCTTAACCGCTACCGTAGGTGCCCGGTTCTTTAGGTAGCAGGCGGTGTTGACTGCTTCTGCCCAAAATATCTTTGGTAAATTAGCGTCAACCAACATTGCTCGAGCTCTTTCAACTAACGTTCTATTTGTTCGTTCCGCTACACCGTTCTGTTCTGGGCAATATGGTACCGTTGTTAGATGTATAATTCCTTCAGATTTGAGAAAATCTTCCATCTTGGCGTTAACGTACTCCGTTCCATTGTCCGTCCTTAACTTCTTGATGTTTCTTCCAGTCTCTTTTTCAACTTGTAATTTGAACTCTTTGAAAATTACAAGCACTTTTGTTTTCGCATTAAGAAAATAGACAAAAGTCATCCGTGTTAAGTCATCTATCAAACAGAACATATATCTGGCCCCACCGATCGAGTTTTCCGTCATGGGTCCACATAAATCAGAGTGAAGTAGTTCTAGTACGCTTTGTGCGCGATGTACTTTCTTCTTAGGAAACGCGGTTCTGTGTTGCTTTCCCATGATACAAGGTACGCAAACACTTTCTTCTGGAATTGACGAATATTCTGTTCCGTCCGCCATTCCTTTCAAGCGACGCATTCCTCCAATGCTTAAATGTCCAAGCCGTTGATGCCAGATTTTGAAGGTCAACTTTTCAGACACGTAACAAATCTTCTCCCAGGCGATATCCAACCGATAAAGGCCGTTGTCTTCTACTCCAATAGCAAGTATTTATCCATTAGATTTGCGTCTAATTGTCGCCTCTTGATCGAATTCAATAATCAAACCATCGTCCCGCAGTTTTGAGACCGATATTAAGTTCTCGTTTAAATACGGAACAACCAAAACCTTGCTCAAGTGTAAAGTAGCAACTTGACCTTTCACTTTTACTGGTAACTTGACGTCTCCAATTCCTGAGGATTGTAACGAACCTCGTCCAGTCTGGATTATTTTAGTGGGTTCGGAGCGTAAATTCTCAACCCAATCTACCTGCGCCGTCATATGCGATGTAGCGCCGGAGTCGATTAACCAATCGCTTTTCCTGTCCGTCGTACCCGATTCATAATGAATGTGCGCCTTTTCGGAAACTTCCTTCCGTTTTTCGCCATCCTTTTCCTTCGTTAACTCTTTATCTTTCGACCAACAATTTGCCGCTTTATGGCCTACTTTGTGGCACTTGTTGCATTTCCCTTTAAAACGTTTCTTGTTTGAGTTTCCTTTGGAAATATGAGCTGACTCCAGTGGCTTTGCCACCTCTTTATCAGCTTCTTGCAACAATCTCGTTACCACCAAATCTGTCGTGACCGGTTGTCCGCAGTTTTCCAATGCCATCACTAACGGTTTATAAGTCTCAGGTAAACTGGCTAGGATAATACCAGCAAGAATCTCGTCTTCGATAGTTGTAGTGATCGCTTTAAGTTTCAATGCCACGGTTTTCTTCTTATTTAAATAATCAGACATACCTTTGCAATCTTCGAAACGAATGTTGATCAATTCAGATATCAGGGTCGCTTTACGAGCAAAACCCTTGTCTTCGAAGCGTTTCCTTAGTTCATCCCACGCCGCTTTGCCAGTCTTACTAGGTAGGTCTCGAATTTCCACGTAAATATGTGGCTGCACGCCCAGACCAATCGTCGAGTACGCCTTCTTAGCCTTTACTGCACTGTCTGCCTCTGTTTTTGTCCCGTCAACAAAATCCCAAAGATCCTTCTCAGTTAGGTAGAGCTCCATTGCAAACTTCCATTCATCATAGTTTGATTTACCTTCTAATTTTTCAAATTTCATGCCTCCGGAATTCGATCCTGCCATTGTTACGGAAATCACCAGCAAAAAATTATTTTTGTAAGTAACCGTACAATTCGACAGCAACTAGGCCTTTGCGATTTTTCGTTAATATTTCTTCACATATTTCGCTAGGAAAATATAACGAAGATATCTCGCTAATTACGTTTGTAAAAAGTGTCCTGGGCCCATAACCTGTTGGAGTTCAAATCGTATTTTAGCTGCCTAAATATCGAACTTAAGTCTCATAAAAGAATGCACAGGCAGTCGCCATAAAAGGTCTAAACGGAACTGTTTTATTGAGCTTTGGTAACAACAAAGAAAAATTCTGCTATATACAAAATGTGTGGGTGTGAACAAAGTTCACCGAGTTAGAGGATAGAGGGAGAAATAACAAACACAAAAGAAAAAACCAAGGAGGATTAATACAACGGGACAAACAAGCATATATATTTCCAACAGCATAACATAAAGGATGATAAAGCTGTGTTACTATAATTTTTCAATAAAATAGAGTATGAGCAAAAAGCATTTAGAAAAATCAGTCCGAGCCTGCAAAGGTACATTAAACTTCTCTCTAACAATTGTAAGAAAGATACTAAATACACTTAACAAATTATTATTCTATTTTCTATTTTATCGTTCATTTTGTGCTGTACTACTGTCGAATAAGATACTGCCTGCTGGTGCTTTTCACATCTACGCGGACATTGTCTAGATTTAAAACTGAATGACGACTACCTTCGACGTGTATCGGACAACTACCATTTCTGTTACTTTCTGTATATTTGTTTATGAACCTTGTGTTTGTGTTCATTTTCTGTGATAAATTTTGTATTTGGAAGAATCAATTCTCTTGAAAAGGTAATTTTATATTCTTAAAGTAGGAACTACGATGGTTGACCAACGAATTTAATATTTTGGCCGCTAGGAGCGCTGTTGGTTGACTTTCAGAGTGAACAGTCTGTAGGAGCTTCTAGAGTTCGGCGGAACAGACAAATTAACCGCCAAAATTTCAATTATTCATAAATATTTCGGTTAACTGTTTTTATTCGGATAATTTTCGGCTATGGATAAAATCAAATAAAACGAATATTTCTTATCCAAACGCAGAGCTTTATTTAATCAGAGTTTGGAATTTTCTCTACCTTCGCTCCTCCATGGATTAAGTAACTAAATTCTTTAAAGGATGTCCTTCAAAAAATAGATATCTGCATAGCATAAATGGACTTAGCGGAAGTATATTTCAACCGATGTTTCGGTTAGTAACCACGAGATTTTTTTGAGGGTCCATAAAACAACCTAATCCGCTAGGGTTGGCGTTCGTAACAGAAATCAAAAGATTTTTCGCAGTTGAGGTACATATCCTTTAATTAATTAATGCATTAATTCCTAGCTTAGTGGTCAAGATGATTCGTTCGAGGAAGATTTTACTAAACCACTCACTGTGTCAACTCTGGGGAAAACTCCTATCGTACAATACCGGAGTGCGGAGTATTACGGAGGCAGTGTGTGAAATGGTGATTTGCCAATGCCAAATGGGTCTCTACTGTACTTATGCCATGGAGAGTTCACTGACTGAGTTATGACTGAGCTTGTGCATTGGTTGTAATTACGCCACTGATCGGAAGGTCCCACTACGCGCATAACGAACGCTATAGGAAATAAGTCGGAAGTTCGTTTCTAAACGCAATTTTCAAATCATTTTATTCTCGCTTTCAATAAAGATGACGTAAGTGTAGACGGAGGGGGGGGGGAGATTTCCTTTAGTTCTGAAGAAGGAACTGATGTCGACGGTCGATACAGGAGCATTTCCCGTGACACATCCGCCGCCTTGTGTACTTTTGTTGTATGTTTCGTTTGCGTAAGAAACATGAAGTCTTCTTTCCTAGGAGATTCTTTATTTATCTTAGGACTAACGACAATCTGGAGGATAAGTGAGTTTATAACTTTCTTTTTGCCAATTGTACTTGTAGTTTTAATTAATCGCAGGGTTGGCTGGCTTAAACCATGGTTTAAATCATGGTTTAAACCAAGTTATTTATTTTTTTAAAAACCGATGCTTTTTTAAATTAACTAATATTATTCCAAAATGTTTGTACATTTTCTTACCGAAATGATTACATTTCTAAACATTTACAAGGTAACCACATTTCCTATATATACAAGGTTTGAGTCTATTTGATCGATTCCCAAATGATCGAACGGGTCCCATTTGATCGAATTGCATTTGATCGAACGAAATTTGATCGAAAGCTACTGTAGGGTAAAACTACTAGTTTTTGGGAGTAAATCGAAAAGGCAACGGTGCATACGCGCCTACTGCGCGCGTACATCAACCTAACCTAACCTAACCTAACCTAACCTAACCTAACCTGACCCTATTTATATATGTCAAAAACAACGGGCCGTTATCGTCGATGTCATAAAAAATTCCATCATATAGTGTATAAAGTAAAAATCTCTTCATCTTTGTGGCTTAATACAGTTAAAGCAATGAATTATTCCTTTTGCACTTAAGCAATGAATTATTCCATCATTATTCCTTCTGCACTTCATATTGACATTCGATAAAATAAAAACATACCAACTGGTACTATAAATACTTTTGAATTCGATCAAATAGTATTCGATCATTTGAAGGTTCAATCTTATGAAACAAATGACAAATGGGATTCGATCAAATGGAATTTCGATCAATTGCAACGTATAATGATCGACTGTCGATCACATATTTTTTGATCAAATTGACCAACACCATATACAATACCTTCCTAATCACCCCTTAGGTTTTCTCATGTAGTATATAGCCCGTCGTATATAATATCGTCGTGTACAATTTTTCATCCTATATTTCACTTTATTTTATCTGTTGTTTTTCGATAAGAATCCTTATTTTTGCTAATGGTTTTTCTTATATTTTCCTTAAATTCGCGTGAAAATTTCCTATTTTTCTATAAAATTTTTGAGGCATTTTCCTACTCTCCCTGCATTTATACAAAATCAAAAATAAAACTAAAACTAAAACTTAATTCTGGTGAGACTAAAACTAAACCTAATACTTTTTTTCTGGGCACGTGAGACTTGTAATAATACTCATATTAATTTTCAGTTGATTTGTAATATTTATGCACGGTTAAACAAAAGCGAAAAATAGATTAAAAGTAAAAAAAGCAGTGTTAAAAAAACCTGAATTAAACCAAATAAACCGGTTTTTTAGGATTTTATTAAAAAAAACTTTTTTTCCCAACCCTGCTTAATCGTGAATCTCGCACTGAACCCGATAGATGGTGGTTATCCCTGTGGTCAAGCTGGTAGTTTCTCGAGTTTAGGGACTCAAAGAATTGAGTACGGAAATGGAATCGTGTCCTACAGTTGCAAAGAAGGAGTTCTCTTTGGAAAAAAGAAACGTTTTTGCCAAACGGATGGCGTGTGGTCAGGAACAATTCCAGTTTGCAGTAAGCAGGCCTGTTGATAAATTTTGGCGAATTTTCCAATTAAACTGAACTGGTTGTCGTAGTACCACCCACAAGAAAATTCGTACGAACTGTCAATCAATCCTCGTTTGATCAAAATCTGGGGCCCGACGCGTTAGAATGTTTGAACGACTTCGCAAGAACCGAACCTTGCATCCGACTGAGACCCGATGACCAGAACTCGACAATCATCATCGAGTTCAATCAACCCTACGCCATCGTTGCTGTTCAACTGAGCTTTCCCGCCTATAGTAAGAACATTCACTTCCAGATTAATAATATCAACCAGTAAAAGCGACATAGACCGAAAAGTGTGTCAGCCCTATACATTTACGCCTTTTGAAATGCCCACTGAAAGCTAGTCTCACTATCGACAACAAAACCACCAATAGATGGCTATGTAAAAGGGAGGGTGGCGGAGTGGTTACCCCTTACGCCTCGCAGCAAGAGGAGCCGGGTTCGATCCCAGCTTGTGGCACTGGGTGAAAACTCGGAACTACTCTTTCTACGTAGAGTTTGCAAGTTGTCTCCCCACTGGTTTAAGGGGTTTTCAACCAAGTTCTTCGGTTTCCCCTTCCATAAAAACTTGTTGAGGTTAACGGTAATAGTGAGTGTAGGGAGCTGTTGGCTCGCGTGGCATGAAGGGCTTGCCACCACCCTCCTACGCGTTGTAACCCGGCCACCTGAATTAATGGCTTTAAAAGACGCTTGATGACTTAGGCCTAAGATAGTGCCTTGGGTATTAGCCTAGCTGATTATTAATTAATATTTTCCCGAGGCCCGGGGATGCTCTCGGTGATAACCCTGTACAGTGGCGCCAAACATTTCTGAAGCCAAAGGCGAGAGTGCCAGAGCTGCAAACGTTGGTGTTCCACACCAAATACCTAAGGTTATATTCCCTTTAATAACCAAACTCAATTATGATTATTATTATGTACTGGAAGCATTCTTTAGTTCATAGTACGCCAAGCCTAGCAAAAGATTTAAGACCCGTCACGTCAGGACCAAAGCAAAAGGTTTAAGAACCATCACGTTAAGTTCGAGATAGACAGTTCCTGAGAATGGTGTGGTAAGACCTTGAGGTGCTCGAATAGAGAGTTCCAGTCTCGAAGCGACGATGGCAGAAAGGAATGTTTCCTAACGGCAAGACGAAATCTCTTTGATCTATGGGTTTGTTGTCTTGGCACGATTTCCTCTGCGGCGCTGGAGTGGCGAAATTTTTTAATTTTGATGACGTATTCTTTACCCACTCTCCTAGGCTCTCTTTTACTTTGCGACAAGCTCTTGGGCGTTTTGGCATACTTTAGGGTCTTAAGTCGCTTTTGGTACCAGATATGGTTTTGTGGTTAAGAGTACGCCAATTTCCTGTTTGCAGATGCTCATCGCCAAATCGAGATAGATATGTTTGAAGAATCGACCGACCCGTGGGACTCTGATGGACTTCGTTGCGGTATGTAGTCTCGTAAATTAAGTATCCGTATAAGTAACATAATAAGAATAAGTGTTACAAGTTCTATGCACAACGTATCCGTAAAACTTATTAATTTACCAGGTTTTATTCAATTATACTAACGTCGTAAGCTAAATAACGATTTTAAATTAGATTTAACTAAAACTAACTAACTTACGGGCTTAACACAGGCTCAGTTATTCGAGCTGACTAATATTCAATAGCATTAAGTTAATTAGAAAGTTGCTATTAGTTAAAACTTCTTTTAAAAAATTGAATCATAATAAGTTAACTGCCGATAGACAATGTTCGATTACAATCGATTATAAATGATTGACACTTCCCGCCGCGCAAATATCCTGGTGGTAGGCCAACCGCAGAACACGTTGGCCTACCACCAGGATATCTGCGCGGCGGGAAGAAAACGTTAAGGGGAAACTGGCAGAAGAAATCCTAGGCCTTTAAGGACTCAAACACCCTGCTTCAAAATCTAATTTAAAACTATGGTTATTAACTTCGTGATTCAATTTGGAAATTCATTAATTGTAGGCGGACTAAAATCATCGTAGCGTTTACTTCATTAAATGAGGTCATTTTGAAATGGAAAATGCTTTCTCTAATTTAAAAAAATAATTGATTAATTAAATAACTGGCTTCGCAACAATACTTTGTTTTCCCTATTCCTGGAAGGTATTCTCCGATTACTAGAGCCGACCATTTTTAGGCCCGACCCGACCCAAAAAGCTTTTTAACGATAAAGTAAAATAAAAGTTTCCCGACCCGAACCGACAAAATAATTTACTAATTTTTACCCAACCCGACCCGAAAAAAAGAATTCCCGGCCCAAAACGATAAAAAAACGTTTTACCCGACCTTACTCGAAAATAAAAGTTTTCCGACCCGAAACGACAAAAAAATTAAATAATTTTTACCCGACCCGAAAATAACATTTTATCGACCCGGAAACCTGGTCCGTATCGAGTTATATACAGGTTGTTTCAAAAGGTTATGCAAAAATTTGAAGGAATTGTAGGGGGTGAGTTGAGAAGTATGCCTGTTGTTTCCCCATTTTCCTACAATGAGTTAAAAGAGCGACAGAGCGCTTCAAAGTGTGGCCTACTAGCCCCTTGAAGTAGGCTACAACAAGCGCAAAACGAAGCAGCAGGGAACAAATCGAGGTAACCAGCGTAAAAAAGTAAACCTAAACAGTATTTAAAGTCCTTGCTGCTTGGTTTTGCGCTTGTTGCAGCCTACTTCCAGGGGCTAGTAGGCCACACTTTGAAGAGCAAAGTTATCTCTTGTGCTCTTTTCACTCATGGTAGTAAAATGAAAAAAAAAGGCATACTTCTCAACTCACCCCCTACAACTCCTTAAAAATGTTGCATAACCTTTTGAAACACCCTGTATAAGGACTGCTAGGCTAATCAGCTAAACTAATACCTAAGGCACCCCCCTAGGTCCAAGTCATCCAGCGACTTTTTAATGCCTTTTTAATTCGGGTGCCCGAGTTAAATTGCTAATCCCAAAAAACAGAGTTTAAAGCTTAAGCGTTACCATTTTTAGAAACTTCCTATGAAATACGTAAAATAATATTTTACATCAATAGATGTTTCTATAAAATAAATTGAACAAAAAATATAAATATAAAATGTTAATTTTACGTCGCAAGACGTAATCGTAGCACGCGCACATTAAAATTCGAATTTCCTCAGGCGACTCTATAACGCGCTCCGAAAAGAAAGAAAAGGTATCGCAAAAGAAACATAAAAACAATAAAGCCAAGTTACTTTAAAGAAAAACCTATTATCACGAGCTAACGTGCACTAAATAGGCTTAAATAATAAAGCCAAATGAAGATGCTGCTCGCCATTCTTAAAGGGAGTATAATATAACTGGAAAATATTCTGCTAACAAGCGCTACTTACCGTAAGTATGGAAGTCTGCTTGCAGGCGATGACCAACGTGACGTCGAAACTGAACGCGAAAAACATTACCGTAATAAACCGGACTCAACGGCGAGTCCGTTGAGCGTTACTGAACGCAGCCCATATATTTCCTGTTCCGATATGGTATTTCATATATGTTTATTACGTTACTGTATGCACAGACCACCTACCCCAAGAAGGACTTGCATCGACCTAAAAAAAGGTGTATCAAAAGTGATGTGCCTTTCTTTTACAGCAAATAGAAAATAGCGCGTTAAGGTTTTTTATTTTACGAAATATAAATAAAAACGTCTTGCACGAGCCAGTTTCTACAATACATTTATTATTGTCGCACGTGTTCGTTTTTGTAACTTTAAAACTGCCTCTACTTGGCGTGAGATTGCGCGCTCTGAAAAAAGCAGCATCACATTCGAGACATAAAAAATGAAATGACTACCAGCGATACATGTCCCTCTTGGGGTAGATGATCTGTGGACAAAGTGACATCTAGAACCAACTTTCCGCATTGTTAATGTAAATTGTTCCTTGTCAGTAGTTCCACAACAACGGTGGTATTGGTAGGGAATATTATTCATTTGTTTTCAAGTTATTTTAAATCTAAATCACGAGATAACACTATAGCACCAATGGTTAAAAATGCTTAATTAATACTCGACATTTCAACAAGCAATGTCAGAGTGAAATGCTATCTATTATTAGTTGGTTTTTTCAAGTATAAATTTTTAATTATACACATCGAAATAGTTTAAAGTTATTCACTTTCTGGTGAAATATCATATAAATAAATTAAATAACTACCAGCGATACATGTCCCTCTTGGGGTACGTGGTCTGTGCTTTACGGAAACCGTTTTCCCTGTATTCGAATATAGATACGCAAGAGTTGGATGTTTACAAATGTCCCAGATCAATAATTGCCGTTTCCATGAGAATACGATTTCTTTCGACACTCAACAAAGTGTACATTTACGAAACGCTGCAAACTGAATTCTGTTCTTCACCGGACGTCCCAGCTTTCGGCCGATATATTGTGGACAGTGATGGGAAAGTTCTGCACTACAGTTGCTACGAAAATTACACTATCTCAGGAAAAACTCGCTCCGTTTGTCTAAGTAACGGTACTTGGTCAGAACCAGCACCAAAATGTCGAAGTAAGAATCTATACCCTATTCCATCTCCGGTTTAATTTAAGGCAAGTGACGGCACGACGTGAAGTAGGTCCTTTTTTCAATAGATGTCACTAGCGTCGAAATCCAAAAGGCGGTACTTATAGGTACCCCTCGCGTTGTTTGGATCGTTTGTAAATTGGTCAATAACATAAATTACATGTGTCAGATTTATAGCCCGGTGTACCGGTAAGATTCAAACCACACCACCGGAGGTCTATCATCAGAATGTCCTACGCCGGCATCCACAAGCCCGGACAGGTGACAAAACCAGCATGGGTAGTAGAACCCTACTACTGATGGTCGCACCCTCGACGCAAGCCACTCAAACCAGCAGAAGGTGCAGCAATGGTTCGACCAGCTCGCCACTTCGCACACAGCAGTGGGAATGAGAGCGGATGCTCTGGCAACTCCGGCCGACACCCTACCTAGGAAGGTAGAGAGCCAAACTCTTTGGAAAGAGCTCCTAAAGGGGAGCGACGAGTACACATTAGCCCAAGTAACCCAGCACAGCTGGCACCGGAGATCCCGGTGGACTCCAAAAGGCCGGGAAACAGGGCCGCCGTGCCCGCAAATGGAGGCCCGCCGCCCCACAGCAGGCTACCCAATCCGCCGAGGCGGCCAGGTTGCCTAGACCCTCTCCGTTAGCCTGGGCCGAAGCCCAGTATCCAGCCCACACCTGACCGAAGTCGGAGGTGGATATAGGACCATTTGGACGGAGCTAACATCTCCCAGTACGCCACCGCCCTTATGGGTTACAAGAGCCGGACCCCGACTCCCCGTTAAAGCCACCAGTTATTGCACACTCTAACCCATTTAGGGCCTAACATAAATTACAGCAATTATAAACAATATTTCACATGGAATATATAATTTAGGTTAAAGTCCACTAAATAGAGTATAAGCCCCTGTTATTAGAGATGGCCATGAATCTATCCGATTCTTCGAAAAAAGCGACTTTTGTTTACAAACGATTCAATCAACGCGAGGGGTAGCTATAAGTATCGCCTTTTGGGTCAAAATGTAGCTCAACTATCTTGTTTTGATGTCAACGATAGTGACAGCGGTTGCAAAAAGAGCTACTTGACGTCGAGCCAACACTTAAAAATTAAATGTGGAAAAATTTCCGGAAAATATTCCGCAGATCGAAAACATAAAAATTGAAACATATATAATGTATTACTTTTGAAGGGTTTTTATTGTAGACTAGTCTAGACTCTAGAGGTTTAGTTTTACTTTTGGATTCCTGAAAATGAGGCGAAAATCCATTAAAAAATTTAGTTTAGTGAACAATATTAGGCTAAGGATGGAATAAAAACTTTTTATTTTTTCGGAAAAATTCGGAAATATTAAAAAAATGGCCTTGGTCATTTTCTAGAAAATTTTCCGACTTACAACTCTAAATCATTCGTTGAGTTTGCATGGTCAATTCCCTCCGAGCACTTAGATTCGAGGGGCAGGTCACTTCCATTTTGGGTGCGTCTTAATCATAGTAAAATTATTAAATCAGGGTAATCGTGATTAAACCAAGGTAATCAAGATTAAAAAATCTAATCAAGATTAGAAAAAATAATCACGATTTAAACGAGATTTAATCATTCTAATCTTTTTAATTAGATTTAATCATTTTAATTTGATTTTATCTTTTTAATTAGATTTAATCATTTTAATTAGATTTAATCATTTTAATTTGATTTAATCATTTTAATTTAATTTAATCATTTTAATTAGATTTAATCATTTTAATTTAATTTAATCATTTTAATCACGATTTAATCAATATAATCTGTCGAATCGAGAATTTATCATTAAAATCAAAACTAAAGTACGATTTAATCATACTAATCACGATATAATTTTTTAATCAGGATTTAATCGTTTTAAACAGATTTAATCATTTTATTCAGATTTAATCATAATTAAATCAGATTTAATCCTTCTAATCATGATTTAACGTGATTTAATCAACTTAATCGTGATTAAATTTAATTTAATCAAAATATTCACGATTAAATCGGATTTAATCTTTTGAGGGGTGCGTCGTTAATCAAGGAAGTGACCTGCCCCTCCCTTAGATTTCCTATTTCGATAAATAAACTATTGGCGGGGATAGCCACAACCCTCCACACGATTTAAATTCGCCTGGTCTACTTATTGTAGAGAGCTGTTTGGAAATGGGTTTTAAGCGTTTACAACGGTAACCGCGGGAATGGGCGGCGATTAGATTTTCGGTTAGGGAATTGATTTTAAAATGAAATTGAATTCGGAAATGGGTGGGAATGGATTTTTAATCTAATCGCAATACTTTGAATCGGGGATGGGAATGGTAGTGAATTGGTGGGAATGAGAAAATATATGTCATATTGAATGCCAGGCAGCGAGGGAATGGGA
The DNA here is from genome assembly GCF_980474605.1 of Leiobunum rupestre. Taxonomy (NCBI): domain Eukaryota; kingdom Metazoa; phylum Arthropoda; class Arachnida; order Opiliones; family Sclerosomatidae; genus Leiobunum; species Leiobunum rupestre. Next base: position 32,496,397 of record NC_143385.1, on the reverse strand, counting down.
ATGGTTGTAAGACAAATGTTTTAACGGAATTGGGATGAGAATAAATATTGTTTAAACGGGAATGGGCGCGAATTGGAATGGTAGAGAATGGAAAAATATATCATTTTGCAATGGGAATGGGAATAGGAATGGTTGGAACAAAAATGGTAGAACGCAAATGGGATGGGAATGGATATAGTTTCAAAGGGAATGGAACTGGTAGGGATTGTAAAAATATATCATTTTGCAATGGGAATGGGAATGATTGGAACAAAAATGGTAAAACGAAAATGGGATGGGAATGGATATGGTTTCAAAGGGAATGGGCGGAAAACAAATGTTTGAACGGTAATAGTATGTGTGAATGGATACTGTGTTAACGGTAATGGGCGGAAATAATAACGGCTCTGCTTCAAATGCAACTCTGTCTAATGTGTTGGTTTTACTTTACAGATAACATCACGCGCGATTGCTTAAAAACTGGTGAGTCTGCTTCTATATTATCAGGGAAGATTTTTCAGAAGATCGCAATTTTTTTTCTTTCGCAGCGCAACGTTTCAATAGTATATTTTTTGTACCGATTGGCGTGTTGGTCATTTTAATATTGATCATTGTAATCCTGGCCTTGCACTCATGCTGGAAGAAGCGTCGTCGAAGTCTACGCACTGCACCCTGCAACATTTGTTCGAAGGAGTCGAAAGAAGCAGGCAGGGTGCCCTGTCCTTTGCCGAGGACCGACGGCAAAATGCCTGGGATGTATTTGCGTCATCTGTCAGGGCAAAGCGAATCCAACATTTCGAACTATTACAGCGACGTCAACGACCAGGGTGATTACATAACCGTTCTAGATGGTCCACGGGAATATCGATCTGACAGAACCTCGCCAAATCTGTACGACGACTGTCTCGGACGAGAATCGGAACTCTACGCGGATTGTACCGCTGTTCCTCAACCCCCGAATACCAGATTCTCCCAATTGAAGGGAAATGCCAGGCAGTTCTAATCATAGTCGAACTTTAGTTGCGTCTACCGAACATTTTAGTAACAATATACCGTTGATTAGTAGTTTTCCATTAACGGACTAAAGACGAGTTTGGTTTTCAAACATATTGTGTGTTTCGAACAATTATTGACGTTAATTTTAATGAAATAGATAGTTATTTTTATGAACTAAACTAATTACAGGTGGAATTATACAATGTTGCTCTTAGCTAGGCGTAACAAACACAAGGAGAACGCAGCTAGCCTTTAAACACTCTAAAGCAGTATTGTGTACAAATTTCATTGGACGAGTCTTTACGCTGAACGTTTTACGGGCGGGGGGAAGACAATTTCGGAATTTTCCCCTTCCGACGGCAGCAGGCGCTAAAGCGTCTAACCAATGAAAAATGTACACACGAAAATGCACGACTTTTGGCGGGTTGCATTCTCCTTGTGTGGGGTGCTGTGTTTGTTGCTCCTAGCTCTTAGCATCACGAGACATCATATGGTTTTTGGTCACGCGCGATTTGTACGTGCACTAGAAACTCTGCCGTTGCTCGTGACATTAGAGAGGTTAAACAGAGCGCCCTAGAAGTTTGAACGACAATGTCGAGAGTCACGTGATCATCGTACACGGTTTTATTTTCGCGTTTATACTTTCGGAGCCGGGACCTTTTATTACTTAAAGACGACGCCATGTTTCTGCGAGCTAATGTGAATATCTCAAGCGTTAAAATAAAAATACTGAATATTAAAATTTTTCTACTCAATAAATCGATAAATATTTATAGCAGGTTGTTCTTCTTCTAGCAACCTGCATTTTAGCAATCGAAAATACTGGTTTAAATTGAAATGCTCCTAAGCCTCGTATATTTTAGGCGAAAAAGGAGAACGGAGACACATTAAAGTAAAGCAGGGTACACGAAAACAAATGTTGGTCTTTAGACAATACTAAGACGCCTACGCGCCTTTTAGTTTTGGTTAAACACTTTTTATTTTCGTCATGTACCCGGGTTTAGCATATATTTGTAAAATGTGTTAAAATTCTTTAGTAACTGAAAATGTTTTCTTTAGCAGTCAAAGTAAATGCACGCTTAAAGAAATTAATTTAACGAACGTGTAGATACTACCGACGTGGTCGTTCAAACCTTTAGAGCGTTCTGCTTAACCGCTCTATTAGCTCGCGCTCGTAGAGGTGAAGCTATGACGTTGAGGGCGACACTTTCTCACTAAGCTCTACTGTCTTCTTCTTCATCGAATCAACTATTGGGCATTTAGATTTCCAGTTTGAAAACGGAGACTTGAAGGATGATATATCCATTGTAGCATAAGTAATAAAATACCAAAAGTATGGCAGTTATCAAAAACAATCACCGAACTGATTTTCAGAGTTATTGCGCAATCAAGGTTTAGTTCAGTGAAGAGCCCCTAGTATTTAAATATGCGCAAGGGAAAATATTCTAACTATTATACCAAAGGCGATAATATATTATTCAGTTCAGTAGCGAGTCCAAGTCGGAGATCGGTGAGAATGACAGTTGAGTCGGAAAATTAGAATTAAAACAATACTTATTGTTATTATGTTACTTTAGCTAAGCCTATTGTACATTCACTTTTCAACACGAAAATTATTACTAACCTAAATAATAAACGAATTACTAAAAAATCAATGTCTCTAAATTCCTTAAAATTTCACGAAAAACATAAATCGTAATAAAAAAAAATAATAGAGGTTAAGCAAAGCGCTCTAGAAGTTTTAACAACAACGTAGGGATAAACATTCTTTTAAAATCAGTTTAGCTCGCTTCTAGTTCGCCGCCTAACGCAACCAAGTAAGTTTGTAATCGAATTCTAAGAAATTGCACACCTTTCGCTAACTCAGGGTACACGAAGAATTAAAAACGTCGTTTGAACAGGCGTTATGTATGGGTATGAGTGTTGTCGAAATACAATTATTTGTTTTTTCGTGAGACCGGGTGGCCACGTGTCATCTTCCCCTCCTCGAAAAGAGAACCTCCCCACCGCCGCGGCGAAGGTTTGAATACGCCACCTGGCGACTGCCGAGCGAAATTGCCGTCCTAGAAAAATTTGCTCGCTGATAATTTCGGTTCATGTATATCTGCTTGTACTTATTTCGCCAAATTCATCTTAATGTACAAGGGCTAGTCGTATTTCAATTCAAACAAGTGTTTACGCTTTTTAACAAGTACGCTGCTAGATAAATAATAAGTTTTCATGACTCTGTCTCGATTTGTGGAGTTGTAAAATTATAATTACCAGTAATGTTATTTAAACCATAGAAATAGAAATGAGACTAGAACCACGATCAGATTGGGGGCAGATGTACCACCTAGAAGTCCGTCATTAGAATATACATTACCGTAAATTACAGTTTTATAAACGTTTTAAATTTACTGGCCTTGAAATAAAATAAGCTTAGAAAGCTTATGTCCAATGTCTTTCCCTTTCTTTTCCAGGTTTTTGTCTTTGGACATTTTGTTCAGGCGAACTTTGTCATATAACATAATTAGGTCAGTGGCGTACCTAGACCCTTTGACGCCCGGGGCGGGTCACGAATTTGCCGCCCCTCCCAATTTCCAAAAGAGCCAAAACGCAATGTAAAGTATATATAATATAATATTATATTACTATAAATAAGCGTACAATATTGTGCAAGCCTAACATTATGGTACGACCAAAATTTTAACCTAAGATTATTGTTTTGTACAATAATTATTGTACGTCTGGCAACACTGATTTCAAGGCAGTCTAACAATGTAAGTTAAAGTAAAGTAGAGTAGATCTCGTAATTTGTTAAGATGTGATAAACGTATTTAAACCGAACAAAATTTTTTGCACTCGTTTCGATTTTCGTGCTATAAAGGTTTTAAAATGATATTTCCCCATCATAGCGTACGTAGACACGTATCATACGTGTCTACGTATAACTATACGGTATAATTAGTATTTAGTAAGAATTAAAACGGATTATATATAACGGTATATTAGTATTACCTTAAAAAAAATTATGTCGTCTTGTGTGGTCGTGCACACTACTACATCATAACAATATGGAACGTTTGAAAGAAACGATAAAGTTTTGGTTTCACTTTAGAGTTTAGATTATATATTGATAATATTGTTAGATTTTCGATTTTAAACCAAGGGTTAATTCAAGATTAATAAACTTGGTTAACAATTTACTATATGTATTATCAATGTAATGTAAAATTAATGAAGTAAAAACAAATACAGAAAAAAAAGAACTTACAAACTTAAAAGTCGGTGTCAATGTCAAATGAGTAATCTACACTACACAGCACAGATATATTTCAACTATCCGTATAATCCGTTTCCGTTAATCTAAAAACTGAAAACGATCGGCTAAAACTTCGACGGACATTTATCTACGGTTATTACTACGATAGTAGCCGCCGGACTCAGGAAAGTAAAATTCGTATTTAAAAACTTGTATAATTCTAATACTTTCTTCAGTTATAATTATACCCGATTTATCGAAAAATTTTATCCTAAGGACTGAAAACCTTGTGCCGTGATAGAATAAAATAAAATCAAGGTCATAAAATGAACTAAAGAGGGGCCCTCTGGAACTCCCCAGGGCCGTAGCTAAGTCTCAACAAATTTTTTGATTTTTTCAATCCTTTGGAATTGTTTTTTTAATTTTTTTGGGGGCCCCTAGGCATGTGCCTAGGATGCCTACCCTTATATCCGGGCCTGCTCACTGCGAGAAAAGACTAAACGTTAACCATTACTAAAAAGACGAATTTTTTTCTTGAGTGAAAAATGCCGCCCCTAGGTAGGTGTTAGTATATTGTTAATCTTTTGATACGGAAATAAGGCCATATTTGGAAAAGCTTGGCCGTTCCCCTTTAAACACTATAAATATATTACGGTTTGCCACGTAAGCTCGATAGAAATATGGCAACGGCTTGAAGTTGTTAAATATTAGACTCAGAAATACAAACGGGAAAAGTAAAATGTCTAAATTGAGAAAGATTTTTACTGGTACTATCAAGGGACATAGAAGAAAAAGAGTCTGCCCCCGTGTGCCCTAAAACTTCCAACTACTCCCTCAGTTCTTTTCCCCGTTGGGGAGGCGCTAGATTACTAGAAATTTTACGGGCGTAGCACTTTGAAAATGCGTTATTCGGCTGAGAAAAATAGTGTTGCTGAAATTATACTCCTTGCCTAGTTGCAACTTACCAAACACGTTTTTACCAAGGCTTAGTGTGTTATTTAATATTATAATTCCGACACCACATTGTATATATCGGAAAAAAATTTATAATTATTGAATGTTAGCAAGAGGCACTCTTGATGTTAGGAAGTACTGAAAAATTAAAAAAAACCAATTGAAATGGAAACTAGGGAAATTAGCTTGGAAATTATATTGAAAGATTATGAGAAGGGTGATTTCTTTACAACTGATAAAACTGGAGTAAGAAAACAGGCAATAAATAGAGATAACGGATGCCTAAAATAAATATTAGAAGATATGAGTTCTCAGAATAAGCAAGAGACATACTATGTCTCTTGCTATAAGTAACTAAAATATATATTTTTTTAATATAAGCACAATTTTGATTGATTCTTAACATGTATCTTCATAAGGCCCTGAACAGTAGTGAACACCAATTTGCCGAAAATCTTTAAGCTTTGCAAAAGCATTGTACTGCGTTGACTTATTTGTTAACTTTTCTTTCCCGACATTTTAAAATTTAATTCACGTAAAAGTATAATAAAAAACGATTATAACGTAATTAAGCCTGAGTTTGGAAACTCGTTAACTAAATAAAAGCAGACGAAGTTTCGTGAATTATCCCGAATTTCTAATAGGGTCGCTAGTGTCGCGATATTCCCGAAAATAAAGATTTGAATTCTAACAATATGAATGGCTCGCTGGTATAGGGTGTAAGAGGGAGGTTGGTGAAGTTGGAAGTTTTCAGGAAACCTGTGGTGGAAGCTAGGGAAGAGCTATCGAGGCAGACTCTTTTTATTGTCTCTTGGTACTATGCTAAAAAAAATAAGGTCGGTTTTTTCGCGTCTATTTAATAACGGCGCGCGACACACGCTCGGCGTCACGAGTTAAAAGGAACGTGCGTAGTAAAAATCACCATTCCTTAAATTTGCAGCACGAAAAAATTAAATGTTTCTAAATTCCTTAAAAATTCTACTTAAGACGAAATACTACAAAAAAATCTATATCTGAATTCCATAAAATATTTACTAAAAAACTTCAAAGGAAATATTTCTAAATTTCGTAAGAAATTCCACGATAACCGAAATGGTACCGTAACAGTTTTTAAATGTTTTTAATAAAACAATTTTGCGCCATTTTAATAATTTTTCATTTAATTTACAAATTAAATGTCCTTTTAAATAAGCGTTTCTTAAATAACTTAACTAAAATATAATGTAAAATAATATCAAGAATTGATCTATATATATATATATATATATATATATATATATATATATATATATATATATATATATATATATATATATATATATATATTATATAAATAGATACATTTTTGATAATATACTAAAATATAATAAATATAATATAAACTATAATATAATAAATACATTATAATATAATAAATATATTATAATATAATAAATATACTAAATATATTATAATATAATAAATATAATAAATATATTATAATATAATAAATATAATAAATATATTATAATAAATATAATAAATATAATAAATTTATTATAATATAATATAATATAATAAATATAATAAATATATTAGAATATAATAAATATATTATAATATAATAAATATATTAGAATATAATAAATATATTATAATAAAATAAATATATTATAATATAATAAATATATTAGAATATAATAAATATATTATAATAAAATAAATATATTATAATATAAGAAATATAATAAATATATTATAATAAAATAAATATATTATAATATAATAAATATAATAAATATATTATAATAAAATAAATATATTATAATATAATAAATACAATAAATATATTATAATAAAATAAATATATTATAATATAATAAATATAATAAATATATTATATTATAATATAAATAAATGAAATGAAATGAAATGAAAAATCTGTTTATTGTGCTTACAACAGTACAAGTTGTACCAACTTGGTAATACACAGCAGAGTGTTATTTACAGTGGAAAATGAGATGGCAGTATCATTTAGTTAGGGATATTGTTAAACAATTTTTAAAATAGAGGTATAATTGCATGATAAAATGTCAACTTGACTATCGTAGTTGTTGCATGTTTCTTGCATGCGCAACAACGGGGATATAGGTTTTCTTTTAGAAAACGTATTAATCTGACGCGTACAGTATAGTGGCATATGGAAATTTAAATAGGGAGTTAGTTTAGTTAAATGAGATTTGTTAAGTAGTTTCCAGATGAATATAATTTATCGCTTGTTTAAAAATAGATGAACTGTTTCAAGGCTCAAATAGTCCAGGAGGTAGGTGTAATCGTAGGGTTTATTTTTTAGAAAGAATGTATGGGCGAGTTCCACAAATTTCCTTTGTACTCCCTCAATTTTGCGAAACAAGTAGTTAGCGCAACAACCCCAAGTGACCCCATGACAAAGCGTCATAGGCCAATTTTGAGCGCACTAAGCTGAGGTATAAAGTGCGAAAGCACTTAATGGATTTTAAGACCCTCGCCAAACGAATTAGGATACCGTAAAGTCCAAGGTCTTTTAAAGTGTACGTTCGAGGAACGGTATCACAATTGACTTGGTATTTGAAGAATAGAGAGTTCGACTTTCTAGTAAACGAAATGGCTAAGCTTTTGGAGCCGTTTGTTAATAAATTGTTCCGTAGGCACCAGCCGTGAATGCGATGAAGATCAGACTGCATACCGTGGCAGTCTTCGATACCTGTGATTGTTTTATAGAGTGTATTGTCATCAGCGAACTGGATGCCTTCTTCCAAATACAGGGTTCGTACACGACCTGGAATACCTGGAAAACCTGGAAAAGTCAGGGAATTTGAAAATGTTTCCAAAAGGTCAGGGAAAAGTCAGGGAATTGGAAAATGATTCCCAATGGTCAGGGAATAGTCAGGGAAATTTAAAATGGTCCAAAATAGTAAGGGAATTTTAAAATGACCCCAAAAACAAAACTGGCAAATAAATGTTTGAAAAATGTATTAAAAATACACAATTAAAATTTTTCAAGATTTTTACCCTAAAACATAAATTTATTCTACAAAAATGGTCAGGGAAATTTGTCAATTAAGTCAGGGAAAACCTGGAAATGTCAGGGAATTTAATTCCGGAAATTTTGTACGAACCCTGAAATAGGAACATCCAATCAAACCTAACCGTAGTCAGAGACGTTGTTTATCATTTTAACAAGTTTTCGGGTGAGAAACTTGCAATTGTCTCACTAGATCAAACTAAAGCCTTTGATAGGGTGGCCCATAGTTATGTGCTTTCTATTCTGGAACATATCAATATTGGTGATACGATTATAGAATTTATAAGGTCGACCTATCGATGTGCCGAAGCGCGCATCAAAGTCAAAGTCAACGATAACGTAACGGCGAATTTCCCTATTAAAAAGGGAATTCGCCAGGGGGACCCACTGTCAAGCTTCCTATTTGTGTTATCCCTCGAACCATTTCTTTGTCATCTTAGGAAGGAGCTATGTGAACATAGCTTAATCCTACCTTTTATACCACGGCATTTAACAAATATAGCCTTTGCAGACGACTGTACCCACTTTATATCAACCGATCAAGGACTTAGGATTTTACGCAATGAATGTGCCAGATATTGTAATTTTAGCAACGCAAAAATAAATTGAGAAAAAAGCTGTGGTTTGTGGTTAGGTGCTTGGCGTCATCGCTTTGATACTCCCTTGGAAATAAAAATTATCGGAGTAAATTTCAAAGTTGACAATATTGGGCAAGACAATTTTTATGATAACCTTCAAACAGAATTCACCTACAGGCTAACTAGCTATACCGATTTAAAGCCTCGCTTGTCTTTTAAAGCCCGCCCGCAGTTGTGTAACCAAGAAATTAGTAAATACTATTATCATTTACCGCTTTTAAAACGTCCAACAAAAATTTCAGAAACGATACTAAAAACGTGTTTAACTTATATTTGGGACTCTTACAAACATCGGTCGAGTAAAGATATAGTCATGCGGACAGTAGACAATTAAGGGAGGCTTAGGCTTGAAAACTATATATTCAGTGGCAGGTGTTTATAACGTCTAAATTTAAAAGGTTATTATCAAACCAAAGTCATAGTGCATAATTACATTTCTTCAATTATTATCTAAGGAAAACAAATTACTATGGTTTGGAGGCTGTAGTTTTCTGTTTTCAAAATGTTGATTTTGATTTTAAATTTATACCACAATTTTATGTTGATGTTTTTAGCTTTTTAATGAAAATGGAATTACAACTAGGAAAACCGCTCAATTTACAACAGTTTATTAGTTTACCAATTCAGCACAATCCATTTACTACAGAAACCGAATTTAACAAGAAATGGATCGAGCTAAAATTCCATTTTATCCACCAAATTTTTAATACAAATACGAAGCTTTGGTGTAACCCTTTTTTAAAAGGTGGCCTAAATATTAGTGTTCCCTCCCAGAGAGCACTAAACCGAGAATTTAAAAAAATTGTCACTGACATTGCAAAGTCTTTTCCCATGGATGAAATATATACCTGGGAAGAAGGCACTCCTGATCCTGTCTCATATTATAGCGATATAAAAATAAAAGCTAAGAAAGAGTTAAAACAATTAATAGAATGCGAAAAAGCCGATATAAAAAATACAATTTATTGTAAAAATATGAAAAATTTAAAAGATAGTGCTTTAAAACTATTTCATTTAACTGAGGATGAGATAAAAATTAACTACAGAAGCATTTGGCTCTACCATTTCACTGGTAAGGAATCTAACATATTGTACAGAACCTTGAAGGGAAATCTAATAACACCAAATGTGGCACATAAATTTTTTAATTTGTCCTCAATGTGTCCCTTCTGCTCCAAAGAAATAGGAAACCTCAAACATATGTATTTAGAGTGTGAAATGACCAAATGGCTTTTAGAACAAATTACAAAAATAGTTCAAAGTTTTAATAAGGATTTTAACTTTAAAAACATTGAATGTTGGTATAACGTTGTGGAATGAAATATAGAATATCTACAGGTGACACAATTATTGTATGATATTGGAAAAATAATTATATATTTTGCATACAAAGAAGCCATGAATTTAGGAAATGCCAACATGAAACAAAAGATAAAAGAAAATTTCTTTATAAAATTATTAAGAATATGCACTTACCATCAAGAAATGGAGAAGAGAAATGAGTGTAATTTTATAAAATTTTTAAAAGAAAGTAAAATATGCCAGATAGATTGCACCCAAAAAATCTCACTTAATCCCGATCTAGTCAATTTGTTTGTATTTTAAAGAATACTGAATTGTAATTATGTAAATATTAAATATAATATAATAAATATAATATATTAAATATAATATAATAAATATAATATATTAAATATAATATAATAAATATAATATATTAAATATAATATAATAAATATAATATATTAAATTCAATATAATAAATATAATATATTAAATATAATATAATAAATATGAAATAATATAATAAAATAGATAATGACAACCAAGGCAAATACTACATTTTGATCATCGCTAAAAAGACTGAGCAGTTCGAATATCACCGTTCACGGGTAGAAAATCGAAATTTTTCTTTTGTTAGAACAGGGATACAAAACGCCATTTCAGTTACCATTACGCTCGATTTTTACAAGTCTTGTAAAAATCCCCGAAGAAGGAGGAAGAAACGTTGGATATTTAAAAAAAAACAAATTGTGAATTTTAAAATCGTTTTAGTCTCTTTTATTTGATAAATTATAATTTATTATTTTTATAATTATAAATTATAACACTTTTGTAATTTTCAATCGGATCGGTGTAAAAATATCCCACTTTTGTATTGTACAGTAAACAAATTTTAAGGTCGTTTCCACTCTGAGATATCGCAGGGTACAATCATAAAGAAATAATTCCTTATTTCTCTATGGTACAATGTTATCACAAACTTATTTGTTCTTGTTCATACTTAAAATGCCAACTTCTATGCTCCCTTTAATAAATTTTTATGAGTAATTTATAATTTAACCTAGAAAGGTTTTGGCTTATTATAAATTATTAGGGCTCTCGTCAATTTCGTGTAAAAACATTTACTAAATCACGTGCTCAAATAATTCGTGCTCTGCCGAAACAACTCCATTATAAAAGTGCAATTTCCCTTTCTTTATAGGGACTTGGCAGCATGACGTCACGCCGTACCTTTGGCTATGGCCACCAGGCTGGTATTCTTTTTTTTTTCAGAGGCGTAGAGTTATACAGGGTGTCCACTAAAAAATTAACCAGGGCGAATATCTCAAAATCTGTTTTAGGCACGATTTTGAAATTTCCAAGTCGTATACAAGATGTAGGGGGAAATCTACTGCGAAAATGTCGATGACCTTGAACCATGTCTTCAAGGTCATCCAAAAACTAACTCGAGAACCGTAAGTGGTAGAAAGTTGGTTTCAATTAGAAAAGTGTTCCACGTGACTTTTTAAGTAAAAATAGCTTAAATCTGATCAGATTTGACCAATAAGAAGCCGAGAAATGCTAGAAGAAAAACAAGAAGGTCGTTAAGTTGATAACGTGTCGAAAGCGAGGTTCGGGAGCTGATAACTCTAAAGATACACGTGTTAGAGTACTGCAATTTGCTACACATCCTCATCAGGATTGAGGGTCTTGAGTTTAACAATTTCAATGACCTTGAACCATGTATTCAAGGTCATCCAAAAACTAACGCGAGAACCGTAAGTGTTAGAAAGTGTTCCACGTCACATTGTAGGTCTAATCCGCGTGTGCTGCAGCGCGGATTAGCGTTGAAATAAGCTAAGATATCGACGTCAAGGTTGTTTTCACGATAATCTCCTTGAATTAATCTATTAACATCGCCTGTTAATCGAAATCGATTGACTACTCCCAAAAACGTATTGTGCGTAAGTGTTAAACGACGATGACCCTGCCGAAAAATTGCCGCTGCTATAGGCGCGCATTTCTCCCATTTTCATAAAATAACCGAACCATTTCGCCCTTTTCTCGAATAGTATACATAACTTTATTATTTCTAAAGAAAAAATTAACTTTGTGGTTTCAAAAACAAACTTCGAATTAATATTAAGCTTAGCGTAAAATAAAATGACATTTGAAATTGGTTTAAATGTTGTTGTCATGACGACCACCATAAGGAGTTTGTCTAGCAAATTTCGATGTAACTCGAACTGGTTTCGAGTTATGTGCGTTTACTTTCAATTTTTGTTTTAACGACCTTTGCGATTTTGTAAAACAGTTCCTCGACTTCCTATTGGTCAAATTCGATCGAACACTTTTCTAATTGGAACCAACTTTCTAACACTTACGGTTCTCGCTTTAGATTTTGAATGACCTTGAAGACATGGTTCAAGGTCATTGAAATTGTTAAACTAAAGACCCTAAATCCTGATGAGGATGTGTAGCAAATTGCAGTACTCTAACACGTGTATCTTTAGAGTTATCAGCTCCCGAACCTCGCTTTCGACACGTTATCAACTTAACGACCTTCTTGTTTTTCATCTAGCATTTCTCGGCTTCCTATTAATCGAATCCGAATGGGTCTAAGCTATTTGTATTTCAAAAGTCACGTGGAACACTTTTCTAATTGGAACCAACTTTCTAACACTTACGGTTCTCGAGTTAGTTTTTGGATGACCTTGAAGACGTGGTTCAAGGTCATCGACATTTACGCAGTAAGTTTCCTCCTACATCTTTTATACGACTTGAAAATTTCAAAATCGTACCTAAAACAGATTTTGAGATATTCGCCCTGGTTCATTTTTTAGTGGACACCCTGTATAGGCCCATTGACGTTAGGTGAACCCAAAGTGACGAAATTCTGCGTTTCAACATTACTTCAAAGATGGCGCTAGTGGTCGAGGGTTACGGGACCCGTTTTGGAGGGGATACCTGTCCTGGAGAATCATTTATTTGACTATTCTCGAGATAAATTGAGCTAGTTTTTTTGCAAACAACTTTTCGATTTATAAAAGGGGAACAAAACTACGTGGCAGAAACTTTTCAATGAAGTTTATACTTCTAGCGTGTAACTGGAGTGAGCTTCAGGGCTGGACATAAGGCACTAGTCCCGACATTTGACTACTAAAATATATGCTTTTTCTAAAATTAATCGAAATCTGGAGGCTCACAAGTCAATTTGATTAGTGAAAAATTTACCTAAATATTCATAAATAATGGCGAAAATGCCGTATCATTTTTTTTCATTCATTAATCCCATTTTATTTAAAAAAAACATCACATCATGTAACTCAAGTGATAATAAACTAATATTTTAATTCTGGTGAATAAAGCAAAATGTTAGCTGTCCCTTTTGTTTTTATACCCCCATTTTTGCCCCCACTAGTCAGTGATTATTAAAATAAATTAAGGTAGAATGCTCACTAGTCAGGCTAACTACTAAAACCAATATCCTTATGTCCAACCCTAGTGAGCTTCCGGAGAACTAGACTGTGTTCCCGCCACGGTTTTCCACCTTTCCACAGTGTAACGGTGCTGTTTGAGCAGTTTCTGCAACGTAGCTTTCTCCACTACATTTTTTATTGCTCTTTAAGGGGGAAATCAGCAATAACTCTAGAAATAAGACATTCTTACGACAATAATTAAGATAATAAACCTCGGTTTTTTTGCATAATTTTTTTACAAACCTTAACTAGTCAATGATTGAAGATTTATATTTGAATTTTCTATTTCATATTTTATTTTAAATATTTTACAAACTATAGTTTTGGAAACTGGCGGCCTTAAAAAAATATTCACTAGTGGACCGATTTTTAAAATTAAAACTGCTCTCCATAGGTTTGACATAAATCTAGTTAACGATTGAAAATTACACCGCAAGCACAAGGAACAAATTTAATATTCATTAAAACCGTATTTTTTTTGTAATTAGCCTAACTGACGCGCGAAGTCGCTAAGGTCTTGGTGAACGACTTTTTTTAAAAAATAGCAAAATTCAAATGTAACGCGCGAAAGTATCGTTTTATTCCACGAGTTAATATTTCAGCACGAGTACGTTTTTTAAATGTTCGCGCGCTGCTCTCAACAGTACAATGAGTTTAACAAAATTACGTGAAATTGAAATAAAAATATTTTTCTGACAACACCAACAAAAGACGTTTCAGCGCCATCTCTTTTTTTTTCCAGAAACACAAAACCACTTAGTTCCGCCTTAAAACCGTTACAAGTCTTCGGAAATATTTGGCAACATGTGGCTTATAAAACAGGGAACGCGGCAGTTGTCTTTAACTCCTATAACCATAAAAAGATGGCACTGCTAGACCAGATTCATCAAAAAAGGCGCGTATTTCGACTAGAATGCAGCGTTCCAGTTCGCTAACTTCTCTCCATCCCGGCAAGCTGTTTTCCAAGGTGGTCGTTCTAATTTTCCCAAACAACTGGGGGAGGGGGACTCATGGGAGGGGGCCATAGGAAGCGCTCGCCTCTCTACAGGTGAACGAGAGGTGAACCATTCAGTCGTTGACGGGCGTCCTCGGCCTGTGGAGTACACGAAGCGCGCGCCAGTTCTGTCTCTTCTACCTATCTTTTTTTTAAGAAACTAAATCTTTCGTGTTTACCTAATTCGGGATAAGTGGTGGCGCCTAAATCGAACATGAACTGTATTCCAACCTAAAATATCTCTCGCCTACCGTTCTTTCGCAGTCTTTTCAATGGAGCTAGTACTTGTTTTAGGTAAGCATGAGTTTGTTTTGTCATTGGACTTTTTTCGCGTCTGGTATTTGGCAGACGTGACTTTCCCGCTGCGTTTCGCGTGACGTCTGCTTACGTTTCGTCTTCTTGAAATTTATTTACCGACTGGCGTGCATTGTTAACTAACCGATTAAGTGGATATTTAGCATTTGGATGGAGTTATTGGGCATCACGTTGATTTGAAAATTAAGTTTATATCTAACACGACAAGAAACATAACATTGTAATTTTCGAGGACTGATAACACCTCGTAATCAGTGTACAAGCCTGGGGCTTTGACTGTATTAAAATGATCACGTTACTGATAACACTTACAGATTTATCATTACCATAGGCTGTAATCAGTTTTTCGTATGCCTGTAATCGGTGTACAGAAATTTAAGCCCCTGGATAATTTTTGCTAATTGTCATACTTTTTGCTGTTATGTTGATGTATCTATTGCTAAAAGAAACCGATCTTTTGCTGTGAGTTGTAGATATGTAGTTCGGATGCTAAAAGAAGCGAATTGTATTGTAGGCTTTGTAGCATAAGTAACGTAATACCAATTAGCGAAAATTACCACCGAACTAATTTTCAGAGTTATTGCGCAATCAATTGTTAGTTCTCAGTACAGAGCCCCCTAGTATCTGAATATACGCAACGGAAAATATACTAACTACTACCAAGGACAATTATTCGCTAATCAGTTCCGTTGCGAACCTGTTCGAGAGTGTCAGTGTCGAAGAAAGATTTTAGTGTATTAGAACATTCAAGCCATGATTATACATTTGGGTTTTTTGGACTAAGTCATTAAAAGTGACTTGTTAGCCCATTAGCATTAAAACATTAGCATTAGAACAATAGGAAGTGTGATAGTTATTTTTAATATGCTTCTTATACTAACACGTGTAAAATAATGTTAAATTGACAAGGTCGATGACGAGGTGAGTCATGAATTTAAAAACTAGAACAATTGTTAATTCTTTTGAAATCTTTCGGCCATTATACGAATTTTCGAGTTCACAAATTTGTTTACTTAATTTTAAGGAGGTCAAACACTTAATTTATAATCAAACCTACAGTAGGTGGTTTCTTTTCTCCTGTTCTAGGACTAAAAGTGTACTCTTTTCCGGGGATAATAATTACTCCGCCCATAAACTATTCGCTTGTTCCGGAGTATTAGGGCTACTGTTTTTACTCCTTCTGAAAAGGAGGTGTCAAGAGAGTAAACCTCATTTTGTCGTCTAGTAGCCCGAATTTATCCGCTAAAAAGGCCACAGGCAGCTAATTTGGAAAAACGTTTTTACTCCGACCCGAACTATATTGCCACCATAGAATAGGAGTAAAATGACGTCATAGCGTTACTCCGAAATCCCGGAACAAGCGTAAAGAAACGACCTACTAGCTCTCAAATTAAAATACAATTACATCCATTGAATTTGGAATAGTACTCCATTCATAGAGTATACCCCGTATAAAAGTTAACTTAAAAAATTGTAATTTTAATTTTAATTTTAAAAGTAGTCATATTTTACTCACTTACTATTGGGGGTGATTCACCTCTATTTTGTCTCTTGAGAATTCCCAAAAGGAAAAGTTACACACAAGCGTTCGTGTTGTTATGACAACCAAAAATATTATTGACAACTAATAAAATATTCTTTGTCTTTTAAATATATTTTACTATTTTTCTTTTAGTTCAAATATGATTTGTTTTCGAAATTGTCGGTTGAAATTGGTGATTTTCTAGATTCACTAAATTTTAAGTTAAGTCTAGGCACGTACGCATTCAACTAAAATAATTTTGAAAATGGATATTTTAAATCAATATTACATTTTCACGAATATTTATTTAAAATTTATAATTATTTATATAGGTTCAAATAGTAATAATACTTAATATTTTTTATATTTTTGATTGGTTTTATTGACTTCGTAACATTATATTTGCATTTAGTAATATTATAAAGAACAAAATAGTAATCAATTTTCATTTATTTTTAATTTTAATGTAATTTCTATTAGATTAAATATTATATATATTTTTAATTGAAATGTTACTTAAAGAATTATTAAATATTTTCATTACCAAAAGTTTGATTTCAGCATCTTTCTTTAATAATATAAAATTTTTCTTTTAAAAACATAATTTATGGTTCGTAAAATAGTATTTCATTTTCCTCTGAAGACGTATTTTATTTAGTTCTGTTATATAAATATTTTTATTTACACTAATTTAGTTCTATTTATAGAAAATTATATTTCTATTTTCGTTAAATAAATACTTTTCATATATTAATTTTAAATTTTATACGTACCTAATTACCATATTTAAACGTGAAGAATAATTTATTAACGCTTAATAATGTCAATCTGTATCAGAAATTGGTTTGACCTCAAAATATTTCTTACAAAGAAGGTTAACAACACGCGTTAATATTTCCTGGCGTTTAAAGTGCCAAATAAACGCCTTTAATTTTAATATCCTTTCGTTTAGAAAAAAAAAGCCAAAACCACGCGTAAGGAAAAATTCCCGAAAAGGTTTAAAATCCCGTTTGACAACCTTGACAGCTAATTTCGCGACACGGAACCAACTACGTCATTCACGTGTCGCCACGCTCGAACCGTGGTTCCTTTTTTCTTTTGTTTTTATTGTTGTTGTTGTTATTTACGCGAACGCACGTGCTCTTTGGTTCGCGCTTTATCAACGCAACGACGTTGAGCTTGACACCAACTCGAGGACGTCGATGGAATATTTTACTGTATGCTCTGTGGAGTGCTCTATTTAACCCATTTTAACAATGAAATTGGATCTAGGGTCATTGTTGTCTGCAGGAAATTCCTAAAACGGGTCAAAGTTATAGGTTTTACGTAACATTCGAAGCACTTCGTGCGTGACCAATATTGAAATGAAAATGCTTCTTTTTATAAAGTATTAATTGCATGGTAACAGTGGAGGCTTTATCTGAGAGTCATCCGCGCACATCTCTTCCAATCAAAAAAAAAACTACGATTGATATGGATATTTTACGTAATATGTGTATTGGGGTAAATGTTTTAATTAAGTGTAACTAGTAGAGGTTTTCGGAGGACAGTGAACGCTGTGCTAAGTTCCAAAGTATAATTGTATAATTGTGGTACTCTATTAGACCTGTTGGTCATGATATAGTTCATTTACAAACGCGTCACTGGCGACGGGTCGTTTATTGGTCAAATTCACTTACGTCACCCAAAAAATATATATACATATATTTTAATAATCTTTCTAATTTACAAACGTGTCATTGAAATCAGTTTGAAAACATGAAATTCGGACGTAAAATCTCAAAATTAGAGATCTAAAGTAAGGGTTTGATTGCCGGTTTTAAAATCGAAAATACGCAAAAGAAATCGTACTCTCAAATATAAACATCCACGAGAAATTTTCAAATTATTATTATTATTAAGTCTTGGATAAATAGTATTAGTTCCTACCTGGATATATCACTCTATCGTTCCGCGTGCATTTGCTAAGTGTTTGTTACGGGAGTTTCGGAAAATCTCCGTTAACTTCGACGAAGCGGCGCTGCTGTCGCAAAAGCCATTTGCTGTTCAGGTTTTTTTCCAAGTGATATATCCAGGTAGGAACTACTATTATTAATCCCAGATTAAATTATGTTAGAAATACAATTTTGTAATCTAAAAATTTAATTTAACAAATTTTAGACTTCATAAAAATAATTTTTCTAATATAAATATTTTTGAAACCCATAACTTTTTTTTATAAACTTAGAATTTATATAAATATTTTTTTGAAAACCAATAACTTATGTGAGCAAAAGCTACACCCGGTATTTAAAAATGACGTGGCATACAAGTACCGGAAAAGAAATATGGGTTCAAAGCAGCATCCGGTTGATCTTGAATTCAGCCTCTGGCTCGAGGTCAGGACGAGCTAAGAATCTCGATATATCCCAATTTACACATTTTTGGCAGAAATATGCGAGAAAAAAAGGTTCAAGGTTTTGGATCAAACAGGAATTTGTCGAAAAATACTTCACCAAAGAGTATCCTTGTTTACGAAGTATTATAACTGGAAGGTACATACAATTTAACTTGTACACTTTTATCTGAACCTTCGAAAACTAGCTAAAATAAATTAGACTCTCGTAAAATTATTTATCTTTGGTTTTAGCGAAAACCGTTTTTAAATATTATCAACCGGTTTCTTTAAAGATCGAGAGCGAAACTAATTTAGATCTTGTTCGAGATACATAATCAACAGCCTATAATTATGGAAATAAAAATATATATCAATTATTTCTCAAATATATTTTTGAATAAAATTGTTTCAAATGAACTAAAATGGCCTTCCAAAATTGATTCTCAATTTCTGTTAGCACGATAATCTTTCCATTTAGCCTAAAAATCTCAAAGAGGACCTGATTGTAAAATATAGCTTACCTTAAAAATTCACAAAACACCATTTTTTACTATTTAAGTTTTAGTAATAAGCACCTATACTGCAATGTGGATCCCGACCTGGAAAATGGCATTTTCAACCAACCTTCGAGATGGTGACCAGAAAATAAATTTAAATTTAATAATAAATAATAATTTCTATTCACATTTAAATTGGAAATTTTATTCAATATACTTACAAGGAGACATCCCGAAGTGTAACCCACCGATTTTGTTCAAACTAGGGGAATTGGTAGACTTTCATGTATCATGAAAAATCCTTAAGGGAATTTATTCAATGGGCAACCGTTTTGCCATGGCAACGAAAATTTTTTTTGACAACACAAAATATTAAATTTTCCCATTGAAAATAACATGGGATTTTGACCTCAAATTGATCAAAAGTTGATCAATTTTGATGGTTTTTTTTGGTCAATTTTTCTATTTTTTTCTATTTTTGGCATTTTCGAAATTTTAAAATTTGTTTAAATTTTTCACAGTGGGGTCCTAGGAATCGGTTAGAACCCCATGTTATTTTCAATGGGAAAATTCCCATTTTTTGTTGTCAAAAATATTTTTCGTTGGCATGGCAAAACGGTTGCCCATTGAATAAATTCCCTTTAGGATTTTTCAAGGTACATGAAGGTCTACCAATCCCCCGAGTTTGAACAAAATCGCTGGGTTACACTTCGGGATGTCTCCTTGTTAGTAACTCTATTCCCATCATAACAAATCACCTGACCGAGTCGCGTAATTTTCAACACGAGAAGCTGAATTTTCGTCTGGTTAGCAGATGCTTTTTGATTTATCGTATGATTAGCGGATCTATGAAAATTCGACAGTTTATGAACTTCTAACGTTGACCACTTTTTAACTGAAAAGGCTAATTGGTAATCGGTCAAATTCGAAGGTACCATTCCTTCGTAAGTTCTGTTCAATCCAAGGATTGCGCTTAAATTCTTTGGGTAATCTACCTAATTCCACGGAGTTGGATACATCGGATCTTGACTGTATTTATCTTTTTGATTGAGCGTAAATAGGTAAAAATATTAACAGCACATATTTACATTTACCCTTTTACGCAATTTAACCAGGCCACCTGAATTATTGGCTTTAAAAGTCGCTTGATGACTTAGGCCTGAGGTGGTGCCTTGGGTATTATAATTATTATTATTATACTTGGAGTACCAATATATTTACTAAAACCCTTGTGGATAGATGTGGTATACTATATTGCAAACGAAATTTATCTATTTAGTAATAAATACGTGTTACAAGTTTGCATTTAAGGACCCAATTATCTACCATATTGTTAAATACAGAAATAAAAAGTGTTACAGATATTATCAAAATGAAATAGGATCAACTATGAGATACAATATTTTTCAAGAATATTTTAGAAATTGGCCATTTATTTAATGTCTTCCATTCGATTTAAGCGATAGTGTGGTTAAAATATGGCCTACATACATATTTGACAATTCCGTACATGCCTTGTACTACAAGAACTGGTGAGAATAAAGTTAACTTTTTAGAGAAATGCGAGATGAAATCAGGCGTGTCTTTTAGCCGAATAATGAACGGGCCACATTTAGAATTAAAGGAAAAGGCTCATTAGGAAACAATTATATGGAATCGGGTGTAGCGAACGTGGTCCTTTGAAGCAAATAAAAAGAAAAAATGTTGGAGAGAGTGTCATGCAGTTTTTGGACGATTTTAGACGCTTTCTACTTGACTAATCAACCTCGTAAAAATTTCACTTTCTTCAACTGTCTGCACTTTATTTCGCTTCAAAGCACCGAATCTCGACTAAAGAAAAAATTCGCTAAACCCGAAAAACTGTGCTATCATTTTTTTTGTTAGTTTTTTCTCGGTTACCGATAGAGAAAGAAAATGTGTGCTTTTTGAATCGAATATTTATCGCCTTAATTCTTGAATGGAAATTATGAATATTAATTTTTAATATTCCATTCAGTTTAAATCACCGTAGAGTTTATTAACTCCACAAATTAAACTTTTTCTGCTCTGTACCTGACTCGATCTAAGAGCCCGTTAATTTATGCAAATTCCAAATGATGTCTATTTGAGGCACGCGTTTCTGTTTAGTTTGGTACTATTTTCGGTTTATTTTGAGCTAAAATATTATCAAGAATGTATTTATTTATATTTAGACACTTGCTCCCAGAGTTCCTATAATTCCTATAAATTCCTATAATTTCAATATGCTCCTATAATTTCCTATTTTCTCAAAATTGTTCCTATAAATTCCTATTTTTTCGAAATTTTCTAGTTTTTCTATAACTATATCCAGAAATTACTATAATTTAAAAAAATAATATATTAGAAAACAGCCTTAACGTTTGAAAAAAATTGCTTTCTAAATAAAGCTTATGCTCTGGCTTAGCTAAGTATGGTGTTCCCGAAAACATCAAAGGTTGGGCTCCCAGAGTTCCTATAAATTCCTATAATTTCAATATACTCCCATAATTTCCTATTTTTTCAAAATTGTTCGTATAAATTCTTATTTTTAGCTAAAATGTTCCTATAAATTCCTATTTTTTGGCTAAAAATGTTCCTATAAATTCCTATATTTTCTATGAAATTTCCTATAATTCCTATAATATTAAAAAAAATATCGCTGGGAGCCCTATGATAGGTCAACGAATTGATCATTTCTTACACCAGGTTTAACAGATACTCGAGCTGATTGGCGTTAGTCACTTTAAAAACAGGCGATATTCCGATTTAATTCTTAATATCTTTAATATTTGTTTTAATCTGGCATTCAGATTTACAATTAATACAAAATGTTACTGTTCACAGATATCCGAGGATATCAGATATTCACAAAAACATGAAATATTATTACCTAGAAAGCGAGAAAATTCAGATAACTAATATTAAAGCTTAACAAATTCACGGTAAATTAAACTGAGGTGGGTAATTTCATAAACTGGATTCCATATTCGTGATAGCGATGGATTACGAAAAACGTGATGCGGAAAATCTAGCATACCGGTATTTTAGTTACGAACATACTGTAAAAGGTCAACGGTAATCAAACTTTGAAGAACATACGAAGAAGATTCATTTCACTATTTAATCTAGATCTGTTTTCCGCATGGATAGGCGAATGACATTTTAATCAATCAACTAGTTAGACTGAAACCCCTTTCAGAGTCGCCGTAAGATGGCGGGATCGTCGAACGCCCCCTGAACTAGGAAACATAATCTGGCTATCCGCTTTCGCGCGCTTTTTGCGCTTGAGTCGTGCACGCGGAATCACAGAAAGGAAACATTTTATCCCGTTTGAAAACCTTTCTTTTTATAATCGTGGAAAAAAACCTTCCTCGATAAAGAGAAAATGAGAAGTAAGAAAACACGACAATTATTTATAACCGCGCAAGGTCAAGTTCGTTCGTGCTTTTCTTTTAAAGAGTTTTCCCAAGTCTGTCTGATTTAAAATGGTGCCTAAAGGCATCTATTCCCATATTACATCAGACGCCGATAGGGGTCGTTCATAAAACTACTCTTTAAACACCGCCTACAATTTTGGCTACGTTTAAGTTGGAGTTTCAATTCCGTGTGCATTTCGATTTGATCGACTTTACGTCTGATACAATATTATATAACCAATATTCCAACATCCAATACTTAACATTTCCTCCTATGGCCAGAGCGGCGTTAGCAGTTTTCCGGGCCCTAGAAAATGCCTTCGAAATGGGCCCCAATGTAGCATTTTATTTTGTTCTAAAACCACTGTAGGGAAACCTATCTTTTGAATCCAGGCCTCAATGTAGCCTTTTATTTTGTCTTAAAACAGCTGTAGGGAAATCAACCTTTAGAATCCGGGCCCTTCGATATTGCGGGCCCTAGGCAAGGTCTTCTAACCGGGCCCCAATATAGCCTTTTATTTTGTCTCAAAACAGCTTTAGGGAAACCTACGTTTATAATCGGGGCCCTTCGAAAGTGCGGGCTCTAGGCAAGGTTTTCTAACCGGGCCCCAATGTAGCCTTTTATTTTGTCTCAAAACAGCTTTAGGGAAACCTACCTTTATAATCGGGGCCCTTCGAAAGTGCGGGCTCTAGGCAAGGTTTTCTAGCTGGGCCCCAAAATAAGCATTTTATTTCATACTAAAATAACTGTATGGAAAATTACTTTTAGAATACGGTATGGGTGACGTGGATAAACGTCACACCGAAATTACTGAGTAATATCAGTATGACGTTTATCCACGTCACCCATACATTTTCCTATAGATAAAAAACTGCCCTCAAAATGGCTACCATAGCTCAAACCTACGGAGCGATACTATTCTATAGGTTAAGAAACTTACAATAACTCGCCAAATATTCTTCCAAAAATAATTTTTTAAAACCGCGGGAACATGAATACTTCTGTCGTCAGAGAGTTATTATACACTTTTGGCTCTACGTGCTTTGTGAACAGCCCCAATAAGCCTTTCTATAAAGTCATTACGCTTGCCGAGCTTGTTTTAATATATCGCTTTCGTCACGAGATACGTAGGAGCTCAGTTCAATTTTGAAGGTTAGATCTTTATAAAAAGGGTGACTCGTCTTGTTCAACTTGTTAAAATGTTCCACGCGCTCTTTAATATTTTAGCGTAAAATGCTCGTGCGTTTTTTTTTATTTCAGGGAGCACGCGCGAAATCGCTCGAGCCCATTTCCTCTACAATATCAAGACGCGCGCGTGGAACTTTAAACAAGTTGAATAAGACATAAATCAGCGTCTATTGGCTATCAAAGTGAAACGTCACTTCTACGTCACGAGTGACAAGCCCGATACATCCAAACAAGAAGGTCAATGTTACTTTATAGAAAGGCCAATCGCGAAGGCATGGCGCGTACGGGGAACAGAACCGCCTTTGGCCGTGAAACTGGTCTGTTCCCTTATTATCAAAGACTATATAACGCTTCGCTTACTAGACAGGCGTGTTCCTAGGAAAAACCTGTTAACACCTCTGTAGCACTGTAAAAGCTGGGGTATTATTTGGACCCGCGGCTAGAGGCGCCACTAGTAACACAGCTCAAGGTAGGGGATATTTTGGGCCAGCGTCGAGATGGAGCCACAATCGGTATGCAAGTTGAGCCATAGAACACGCCTGTCTAGTAAGCGAAGCGTTATATAGTCTTTGCTTATTATTATTATTATCGTGGCAGTAGCGTGAGTCGCTCCTCCCCGAAGTAAGACTTCGTCTGTAATCGTGGAAACGGGGCTTCTTCGGCGGCGCTCGAGTGGCCATGTTGCAAAGGTCGCCCGAGACACGCTCTCAAGATTTTGTTCCGACATGATATTCTTTGTCGTTTTGTCTTTGAAGTTGCGTAGGTGGGACGTCAAACAAGATGTACCGAATATTGGGGTACATTTATTAATATTTTACCTTTTAGGACTGGTTTTCGTTGGGGTAAAATCTCCAAATAAGGACTAAAATCTCCAAATAAGGACTAAAATCTCAAAATCAGGACTAAAATCTCAAAATCAGGACTAAAATCTCAAAATCAGGACTAAAAGCTCAAAAGCAGAACTAAAACCCCAAAATAGGGACTAAAATCTCAAAATAGGGACTAAAATCTCAAAATCAAGACTAAGATCTCAAAATCAGGACTAAAATCTCAAAATCAGGACTAAAACCTCAAAATCAGGACTAAAACCTCAAAATCAGGACTAAAAGCTCAAAATCAGGACTAAAACCCCAAAATAGGGACTAAAAGCTCAAAATAGGGACTAAAATCTCAAAATCAGGACTAAGATCTCAAAATCAGGACTAAGATCTCAAAATCAGGACTAAGATATCAAAATCAGGACTAAAATCTCAAAATAAGGACTTAAACCTCAAAATCAATTTTTCCGAAATCGCCTCCATATTCAAAACGCTGTTTACAATATTCAGAAATGTCTGACAGCCCGGAAATCACTTTATTGGATGGTAATTGTGTTCGAAAGCGTTGTCTTTACGATTGGAGTAGAGCGTGGTGAAATTTCAGTTTTCGATTTTCAAATGAACTCTTGCCGCTTCCTTCCTAATTTAGGAAACGAAAATAACGTCCAGTTCGGTTAATGACGGAATGCATTAAGGTCCTTTCTCAAGAGATACAAACTTCCGGTTAAAAGAAGCGATAAACGGTTCATTCACGATTTCGAGCTCAGCAAAGCGAGGGAACCAACGAGATTGAAATCAACAACATTCCTTTTCTACTTCTGCCGCAATCAGCGGTCACGACGACGAACAGGGGGGAAGGCAAAGGGGGAAGCGAAGAAGCCAAACAGACTTACGAAATCTTTGCTCGCGCTTGGTTATTACCTCACCAAAACATCCGAAGGGGGGGGGGAATCTTCCACCGAAATACGTGTTTAAATATGCAGTTTTAAAGACCAAAAGCTATCGCTACGCCCTCTTTTGGTTGTCGTCTTAAACTAGATAGGTAACGTCTTAACAGACTGGTCCTTGGAAGCCAGTAGCAATTACGCGTATTGTTATTGTGAATGATGTATGTGAATTTCATTATACACTGTTTTGCGTTTCCTCCACGGTAACACAGACCAATTACGATGGCCAGATTTAGGCATTTGTCTCTAATTTGACAATAGCAGACGCTAGATCATAGGCGCTACCTCGGAAGAGCGTGGGACTGCAGCGCCACCTAGACTCGTTTCGCTCGAGAATAATCCTCGTTGACAACATTATTATCGACCTGATTAAAAAGTTCATGCATACGCCGCGAGCGAACTTGGCACTTCGTGTAAATTCCAGGTAACATTGGTGAGGAATCTCCGACGGAAGTTGATTTTTGTTATTGAAAATTGGCAGGAATCCATACTTTTACTTGGAATGTTTATCGAGGCAGATTTTCGTCTCGATGTGGTTGACGGTTTTTTGACGTCACTAAAAAACTCACTATGTTAACTTAACAAACAACAACGTGAGAGGCTAGCTGCGTTCTCCTTGTGTTTGTTGCTCCTAGCTGGCAGTAAACGATGATCAGTCATTTTGAGGTCTGCTATTTAAAAGTGAGTGGTTTATCCACGTGAGCAAAAGAAATGATGAGAGCACTTCAATCTATTTAAAGAACATTAATGGAATATTTGCACCGGAAAAACTGGAAGCCTTTAAGCGTGAATTCATTTCAGAATGCCTGGTTCTTTCGTAGAATGTGCAAGTGGTTTTGATTTGAATTTGCAAATACGAAAGCAATTAAAGTACCTCACGGCTGATTGGTTTTGTAAATACAGAAGTCCGGATATCTGATTTAAGCGAAAAATATTCACCATTTTCAGCTCCAAGGATAGAAGAATTCCATAGGCAAAGGTAGTAGCCATAAGTATAACTCGTTCTAGAAATAATGCCACCTGATGAGAGCTACGGGAACTTAGGAAGTACCGGAATAGGTTTGAGGATTTATTGATATTTAGCCACTCGAGTTAAACGCTGCCGCCATCTATCGACGTTAAAATACCAAAGACGATAGCACAGATTAGAGATTGATTATAAAGTCCATCCCACTATAGTCTTCTATAAGCTCTATCTTGATAGCCGCTTTGTTTTATTTTATTCGTCTCGAAAATTCGCCAAGTGGGAACTAGCCTTAATTAGACTGAAGAACAAAGTCAGAACTGTGAGCTCAAGACTGACGCTCAAAAGATTTTCAAATTGTACGATTTCAAAATTACTTTTCACTAATTCTGCATTATGAGGTCTAGCAGGCCTACATATTTGCTATTACACCCTAATATGCCGACGCACTTTCACACGCAACATGAATATCACGCCCGAAACGAGTCTAGATGCCGTAACGGCCTATAATCTCACGTCTGCTACATATAAATTAATAAGTTATAAGAATGTTT
Organism: Leiobunum rupestre; assembly: GCF_980474605.1. Taxonomy (NCBI): domain Eukaryota; kingdom Metazoa; phylum Arthropoda; class Arachnida; order Opiliones; family Sclerosomatidae; genus Leiobunum; species Leiobunum rupestre. The sequence goes on along the minus strand of NC_143385.1, from coordinate 32,469,208 downwards.
ATTCTAAAATAAAATCATAAAAAAATAAGCAAACGACGCAAAATTTACATTAAAATGCCAGTATCATTATTTATTAAGTCAAATTTACGATTAACGATAGGGGAAACCTAATAGCGTCTGCTTTAGCCACTACCTAGGTACCTAGGTTTCAATGGCGAAACAAAGGGGGAGTAGTGATAGTTTTCGGTCGCGAATAGCTCTACCGATTTTCGGCGATTGTATAATTATTACACAAGAATCCCGTAGTGGCGCTGCGGTACTGTTTTTTTAGGGATATTAAAGAACAAACCCATCCAGTCGTTGTATCTCTAGTTCATACTGCTAAAATCCCCAAAACTTTACTTTTGTGTTGTTTGTTATGCATTTCTGTTCTCGTACCATCCAACTACAATTATTTTTGGAATTTTCGGTACTTTCAAATTTCGAATACAACGACTGCTCTTATTTTCTCCAATTTGAAACACTAACCCTATAATATTAATCCACCATATGGCATTTCCACCGTAACATACCCAGTGTTTTATATTTCGTGAGAAAAAACATTCGAAGTAAACAAAGAGTCATTGTTGGGAATGTGGAGGCGCATACGATCCAACGACGACGGAAATTCCGCCAACAGACTAAACTAAAGTATATTTTTATACTTCAATATACCTTCGCGTAATACTTATTCCCCACGTATAGACATGCTTTCCTAGAGTTTAAGAAAAGGTGGAACCTGCTGAACCAAGCGTAATAAAAATTCCATTTATTTCGGCGACTATAATAAACCTAGAGCTAAGGTTCTCCTTTATTCGCTTGAAATTGTTGTCCCAATTCACACCATCTCATTTTTCTCCGCTTTAAGCAATGAGGTTGTCATTTTTCTTTCAAATATAATAATCTTTAGAATTCTAGCTACCCGAATCGAGTCGGTTCCGGTATTCGAAAGAGGCCGTGGATGTAATCATAAAAAAGTTCCCTTTAAAAAGTCGCTGATGGTGTGTATACTTTAAGCGTGGATAATTAAATATTTTCGCGTCCTCCGGGCGACGGCGACGTTCTAGCGGTGTTCCCCGGGGGCAGGTCGAAGCCTTCCCGAGAACGGTTCTCACCAGAAACGGGTTGTCAAGGCTTAGCAAAAAAATGCTGTCGGGCCCGCCAATATTCCCGCTCCCAAATGGAAATTCGATACTGAACGATTAAAACCATATAATAAATTTCAAAGGAGAGCGAAATAATCTAGTTCGTTACGTTCATTAAACAGCGGCGGGGGCAAACGTCATTGACAGATTAAGAGAAGACAAAGGCTTAGCAATTGGAGAAAGGGCTGTTTTTCATTCGCGCGGAATTCAACAGGTTTTTGATAACTGGTATATGGCGAATGAACTCTAGTCGGGCTCCCGTTAAATGCGCGCGGTGTGCGTGGAGGCTTTCTCTTTGCTTACGAAGCCTATTCGCCATTAATTTATCAGATGTCTCGAGGACCGCCCCTGTATGCCCTCCCCCGAAATTAATGAATCTACAATTTGCCCACTTCATTATCTGGCTATTTTATTATAACCAGAACTTTTTCTACGCATTCTCTTTTCCCTTTTGTATATTACGCATCGATATATTTAAAAAAATTAAATTTGAAGTCTCTACTTTTGGTGAGATTATGATTGTTTGAATAAAATTTTTCAATTCGTGACAGCGTTGCCAGTTCCTGAAACTCAAATTATCGCACCAGAGCCAAAAAATTATCGAATTCAGAAAAATATTATCGTACGCTTGAAAACTGGCGCTTAATTTGAATTTGGTGTGGAATACTGACGTTAAACTTGTGACATAATATTTTTTTAATAACACTTTCCGAAACGAGTCTAGGTGGCGTAACGGCGCTAGCTTCTCCGAGGTTGCGCCTACGATCTAGCGTCTGCTACAGACAAATTAAATAGTCATAAGAACGTTTTTTCTTAAATAAACTTATCCTAATATAATCAAACGATTCAAAAAAGTATATTTAAATGAAATCATTATTTATAAAGTCAAATTTACGAATAACGATGAGGAAAAAACTAATAACGACTGCTTTATCCGTTACCTATCTAGGTTTCAATGGCGAACCAAGGGGGGCGTAGTGATAGTTTTCGGTCGTTAATAGGTTTTTTTTCTTCTAAAATCAGTAACCTATTTTAAATCAGGAATTCAGCTCGAAATTGACAAAAATTAATAGGAAAATTCGTACTGTTTTAGCTCGTATTCTCAAAAGTATATAATTTGTTTTAGTTCGCGCAAATTTGTTAAAATACCTTTTTGGTAGAAAAAGCAGTGCATTGTGAAATACATAACATACTAAATTCCTAAAACTATTACATTGATAAAATATAGTTTATAAATAAGTACATATGCGTACGCAGTGTGTTTTTTACATTTTACATCGTCAGGTTAAACTTCTCGTAGTACGCGCACGCTTCAGCCATTTTCAGTTCAGTGACTTGATGTCGCAACGCGTAGTCGGAGAGTTACAATAGGCCTTTCTACAAAAAAAGCCACGCTTGCTGATCTTGTTTTTATGTAGCTCATTCGTCACGAAATACGTAGAAGTTCAGTTAGTTTATAATTAAAAACCAGGGGTGCGTTCAGTAACGCTTATCAAAAACATCGACGAGTAATCGATGCCAACATTTTGTTACTGTACGATTTTTCGCGTTTCTATTTTGACGTCACGATGGGCATCCGATGCTCATCAAGAAAAACCATCTCTGAGAGAAGGTTGTTTTGATGTCTTGAAGTCGGTGTTTACAGTTTAGCTGGCGGAGGAATTAAAATTATACAACTGTAGTTTTAATAAAAAATTCTACTGGTTTGTTCAAAGGCCTATCATTTAATTGGAATTCCTCAGCTACTGCAATGGCCGTTTTCGCTTTTTTAATAAAAGACTGATGGTTGCAACAATTAAGAATATTGTCGTCAACAATTTCGTCATTTACCAACTCATTAATTATTGAAATTAATATTTTTCGCTTCCTCTGATTTTTGGGCCCCGTATCATTTATGGCCGCCATCTTTAAAAACAGCGCTGACGAGAAATAACAGCGTTCAGTAACTTCCTACGTCACTATGACGACAAGCCGCCATCAAGCAAACATCAACTAAAAACCGATTTTTAGTTGATGTTTGCTTTACTGAACGTACCCCAGGTTCCTCATCGAATTTACTCTTATGTCCAGGGCTTTTCGTAGTAAAACGTCATCGATACGTCACCCGTGACGCAGCAGCAACATCAAAACAAGAAGGCCAATGTTACTTTATAGAAAGGCCAATTTCGTCACTCTAACTTTATCGTAGCAATCTGTTTTAAACAGTTCATTCTAATTTTGCGGTGATAAGACTTCGTTTATCCGAGATTTCAAGGTCCATCATGCAAAACAAGTCTTTGACGCTGCTAACGTTACAAAATGTTTATTCAACTATTAATCCCCTTAAAGGGTGTAGGATCTTCCATGTTTATTGCCTGGCTCGATCCCAGCTTGTGGCACTGGGTGAAAACTTGAAAGTCGTAGTGTAAAGTTTGCAAGTTATCTCCTCACTGTTTAAAAGGGTTTTCTCACGAATTCATCTGTTTCCCCTTTTTATTAAAACTTGCGGAGGATAATGGCTATAGTAAGTGTAGCCAGCTGGTTGGCTCGTGTGTTTAGAAGGACTTTCCACCACCCTCCTACGCATTGTAACCCGGCCATCTGCTGCTTAAAGGTGTTTAAAGTCGCTAGATGACTTGGTGGTGCTATAATTATTATTACTATAATTATCAACAGCATTCCTAGTGGCAAAAACATGAAATTCGTTGAGACTCCATGCATCAAAACTGTACACAAGAAAATGCACGACTTTTGACGGGTGGCGTTCTCCTTGTGTGGAGTTCTGTATTTTGGCTCCTAGCTAGCACGAATTTCCGTTAAAGGCCGACTACATAAATCTTCGGTTTACTCTGTCTTTCACTGGAAGTAGGCTGACTGCATGGCAAACGTGTATTGCAGTAGGCCTACTTCCAGTGAAAGACAGAGTAAACCGAAGATTTATGTAGTCGGCCTTTAAATCGGTGGCGGGAATTTCGAATTTTCTGTTGAATTCCTAAAAGTTCCCACACGTGTTATATTAATCCATTTTTGAAATGTCTATTGCGTAAATTTCCAAGTGATCAATAAATTTTTATTGTAGATTATTTTTTTAAGCTTCATTATAGCGTATTTTTAGTATTAATTATGCTCCTTAGCTTTCATCAAATCGCGCGTATATGTACGTCAACGTGGTAATATCGGTCTTACCTGTTCTATAATTACCCTAGACTCGCCAAACGGATTTTTTAGATATGCCTCCCTTGTAGTACTAAAAATAAATTATTACTCCTGTTTTAAAATCTTATCTATGTTAATTAATGAATTATAACTTTGAAATATAACGCAATAGACGGAATTTTCCAAAATTATATAACGCGCCGGTATACTTAACAATTTAACCGAAAACAGGCCAAATTCAAAATTCCCGCCGCTGATTTACCGGAAATGCGTGCTTGTATCTTTCCGCCAAATGTACTAGATATTTTAAGTTTCTTAAACTGCAACTAGGTTATAATTGGACCATCCCAAGCAAACGACAGACGGTTACCGTTGCACAGTGTTTCGAAATCGCCTTTTTAGTGACAAAATTAAAAATCAACTTAATATAATAAATGTATATATATTTTAAATTGTTGTTTTAAGTTGTATCCGAAAATATAAATTATATTTCGCTACCTGCCACCAGAGGGCCAAATGTTCCCTACATTGAATTCCATAGAATTTCTTTTTGCAAAGCGTGTATAGAATTATGTTATACATAAGAAGGAGAAATCCCTAGCTTATTCTAATATTAGTAGGATTTTGTCGTGCCTGGCTTCAAATAGGTTCGAACTAGCTAGGTGTTTCTCCTTCTTAGTAGGTTTTATAGTAACGAAAAGGCAAACAAGATGTACAGAGACACCATGAATTAGCTATTTCAAGAAATGTTTTTTAAACGTGATAAAACTTGATATATCTTAAAAACTTGGAGGTGATTGGTGCTCGGGTTTGTTGCAAGTTATCCTACGGGAACATTTCTACAAGACAGTGATGAAATATTTTGCAACAACTTGCAACTTTTGAATAAAAAGCCTTGAGAAAAAGCCGTATTTTGATCAAAATTGGCCCTTTGATTGCATTTTACAGAAGATCTGTTCAACCGAATATTACCAAATTTTAAATTTATGTATAATATAATTCTATACACGCTTTGCAAAAAGAAATTCTATGGAATTCAATGTAGGGAACGTTTGGCCCTCTGGTGGCAGGTAGCGAAATATAATTTATATTTTCGGATACAACTTAAAACAACAATTTAAAATATATATACATTTATTATATTGAAATGATTTTTAATTTTGTCACAAAAAAATCGATTTCGAAACACTGTGCGTTGGTAAAAATTACTTCTTCGTGTCCTTCAACTTTTCATTAACTTAAAATTTCAGCTGCAGGCTAGGAGAATTCTCGGATTTTGACACTAAAAAATGCATCCGCATCGTAGACAAGAAAATCTGTTAATGAGACATCAGATTCTATTGTCTCGTTGTCTTATAGCTCACGGACATGATTATGCGCTTCCATACTTTTATTTCAAACACATCTTCGACGTCTGCTGGTACTTCTGGGCCTTCAACCTTATTCGAGAACCTGACACTGCAAAATACATTCAGCATTGAATTCGACATAATCATTATCTCAGAGTATAAATTAATACATTCTTGGTAAAAATCTTGTATCGATCGAGACAACACCTGGGTTGTCACACGTCAGGGAAATCAGGGAAAAGTCAGGGAATTTAAAAACGGGCGTTAAAGTCAGGGAAAGGCCAGGGAATTTTAAGAATTTGTAAAAATTCAGGGAAAAGTCAGGGATTTAAATTTTATCTTGACACTTTTCGGAGATAATTTTACCAAGAATGTATTTATTTATACTCAGGGAGAATGAATATGTCGAGATTATTTTTAGCGTTTCTCCAATTCCACCCGTTGGGGCCCCCGGTATGCTCCTCCGCTTTAATAAAATCAAATAATACTGCAATCTCATTGGTTCTTAAAAATTACGTTTTTCGACGCGATTAACGCTGCGGCGAGGACGCAAAAAATTAGCCCGCCTACTTTTTTCCTCCCCCCCCCCCCCTTAGCGTGACGGGGTTAGGGCCTCAACGTGTCCGTCGATAGTCTCGACATATTCTTTCTCCCTGAGTATAAATAAATACATTCTTGATTTTACTTTAGATCTATATGACAAATTCTATGATTATCATTAATTTCCTTGAAAGTTTGGCTAATTTTTTCACCATTGCAATAACCTTTTTACTGAGTACATTTAAATTTATTAACTTCTGATAAAAGTAAAATATAAAATAAAAATTTTGATCTGAAAAAGTCAGGGAAAATCTCTTAAAATGGTCAGTTAATAGTCACGGAATTTGAATCTCAAAAATTTGTAGCAACCATGAACCCAAAATTGGTCGTGAAATAGCTGTATTTTCAATTCAAACAAATCCTAGTTATTTTCCCAAACACTCTTTCTCTGCGAATAGTTTTATTACAGACTTTTGGTACCACTAATTAAAAAGTTCCAAACAAGTATTATTGTTTTTAGCATGGTTTTTTTTGTTTTCTGCAAAATAACTTGAAATTCGAGAAAATCAACCGGACGTCACGATATTCCTGGGCGTTTCCCAACACTTCGTGTCATTGCTCTGTGACAATTATTTAAAAATGGTAAATTATCATAAATATTCTAAACAATAGGTGAATTTATAAAGTCCAAGGGGGCTGTAAAGATGGTAGTCACTTGACTTTGTGGAGAACTGCAACGCCATCTATCCTAAGAAATACGAACTAATATTCATTTTATTTTGCTAATAACGATTTAAATTTTGATCGATTCATCTAAATTATATAATTATTATTATTATTTAAAACATTTTTTAATAGAAAGGTGTAAAATAATTAGCTGTTTGCAGTATCTGGAAGGAATAATTTTTTTCTTTAACGTTGCACGGCCAACTATGAACACGAGTTACCGAATCGAAGTTGGCTGTGAAATGGTAGTCACGTGATTTCGTTTTCCCATTTTAACAAGTTGGTTAAGACCAAATTCACTTTATAGTTTCGCCTATTCCATTTCAGTCGTATAAAATATTTTCAAATACCGATAAAATGGTTTCGATACTAATCTTCTAATGAGGAATTTTCCTTCATAACAAGAAAGACCATCAATATTTTCCGATCATTCCTCAATTGTCTTCTTGGAAGAAGAGTTTTCTTTAGATCCCCGCGGGCGATGCTGTCTTAAGATTGTTCCAACAGCGCAGATGGGAAATCTGGATAATTGGCACGCGCGAGATCTCTCTGGAAATCTCTGGTGGATTGTGATCGAAGTAAACGACCATTCTGTTATTATTAAGGACGGCTATACCTTCCTTGATGAAAAAAAAATAATTCTTTATCTTTTTTAGTCTTTGGAATTTAGGTCAAATTGAAACTTCCGAAACATTAAATAATTTCGGGGTCCGGTTAATAAGGTAGTTTTTGTTTTACGCGTAGCGCCACTTTGGGGACAAAACGTCTTATGTTTCGGTAAATAACGGTTTATTTCGGTGCTTTAAACGAATTCAGGACATTTCAAAACGGGAACAGTGCTTTTTTTAACCTAAAGCCTTGTCCGCCTTCATTTAAATTTTTATTAACAACAACCTTGAAGTTTTAGGACTGTTCACTCCAGCTCGTGGTTGAAAAACGTATTGATTAACCGACATATCATTAATTTGTTTTAAACAGATTAAAACGAAAATCTCAAATTAAATTGGTATAGTTATTTGATTTCTGTTACTTTCCATTATATCATTAAATAAAATTTTCAGATATTATAAAATCGGAAACCGTTTACCAAACTAGAAAAATTAAATAAATTAATATGTCGGTTAAGATAAATAAACGCTTTTTCTCTGAGTCTTTGTTATCTGTCTTTATTGCAGGATGTAGAAGCTAGATTATTATAATTTTGTTTGGGGTTCCCGACTAGGTTATACTCCTTTTAAATAATAAATAATATAATATAATAAATATATATAAATTGCAAATTTATTGTGCTTTTTATCAGGGTTTTTGATTTTTTAAACCAAATAAGTCGATTGATTCGATTTAAATTGTATTTTTACTGAATTTAATTTAATTTTTTAATTTTTACATTTAAAGTCTATTTTTCTTGACAAATCTATTATAATTTAACACTCGGTTATGTGAATTAAAATTGAAATTAATCCGAATTTGATTTTATTATTAATTAAAAACTAATTTAATTTAGTTCGCTCTGAATTGACTTTGCTAGATAACATACATTTTCGTAAATAGATTTAAATATAATTGGTGATTGAAATCAATTATTTAATTTAAATCGCGACTTAAATCAGACAAAAATTTATAATATATGGATTAAAAATAAGTAAAAGTTTTGATTTTATTTCAAAACCGACAAAGTCGTGCCCTTGTCAAGATTTCACGCTGGATTTAAAGATTTCTTGCTGGATTTCGGATTTCTTAACTTTGTCGCGGATTTCAGGATTTTTCGTCGGATTTTGTGATATCTAGTTGGATTTCCGGACTTTTCTTCGGATTTCGAAATTTCTCGATTTCTCGTTGGATTTCAGGATTTTTCTTCGGATTTCCAGATTTTTCGACTTTTTATTCGGATCGGGATTTTCTAAATCTCTTGACGGATTTCGGGATTTCTCAATTTCTGGATTTCTTCATTTATTTCCGGGGTTCGAGATTTTCTAAAACATCTGGATATTAAAGAAATCCAGAATGGATTTCGGATTTCTTGCAATGTGTACGAGTCTTTTTTGAATGTCCGACTCGAGGGGCTGATCACTCCGCGTAATCGTTGTACAGAGCCGTACCTTTGACTGTACTAATGGGATTACGCGTAATCTTTGAAGTCCCTGCCTTTGGCAGTGCTAATCTAAGCGTAATCCGGTGTACAGACTTTCTAAGAGTGGTTAGCCCCTCGGTCCGACTCCTCAGTTAAAATATTTGAGGAAATATAAACATTTTATGGTAGCCACACGTCTATGTCATTGTCGAGCTTGTTTTCTATCCCTTTAATTTCCATCACTTCTGACGATCAACCTACGCTGAAACGGTGGGTTCGGTTGCCGCATTCGCCGCCGGCTTCGAATGAACGTCGCACGATTCAAGTTGAATGCAAAAATGAATGTGGGCTGAGAGCGGCGATAGGCCAACCAACGTTTTCTGGCTGTTCCCATTTCCTCGCATATTTGCCGGGTTTCGAAGGAGATGAGGAAGTACCGTTTGGGATTACAGCCGGTTGATAATTAGATTCATTTTATATTTAAATCACGTATTATACATATTTTTATTTAAAAGGGGTAAACGCGAGGGTAAACGGCTCGTTTTAGGGCTAAAAATTCCTGGGGTTTTTTTATATTCAGAAAATGTAATTCGATTTGATTTCGAGGTTTTTATCGGTGCGTCGAGCTGCCGATATGGTTCGAGAAGGCGTTCAAAATTAAGCTTATAATGTGTCATCTAAATGACTCTAGGTTATTACGCGTATTTTACATAAATGGGAGATTTTCTTTAATATATTTAACTGCTCAGGGGGCCAAGAGGTATCTTCAACATCTTTGCTCAGTTGAAAATAATGTTAACTACTTTTATATTTAGAAAAATCGAAAATATAGAATAAACAATTTATTTATTTAAGTTATAAGTATAGACTTAAATGCATGCCCCGTTATTTAAAAAAAAACCATGACCGGCAACACTGATGTTATGGTTTATAAGTCCGCAGTATAAATAGTACCAGGTACAGTAAGAAAAGTACCATTTATTTATTTTTTATTTTTAACTGACCAACCAGAAGATCGATTTTTTGTGCGTAACCGGTGCCTCCGAAATGAGTACGAAGCACCGGTATAACTAAGCTAAGTGAATAAATTAATAAAAAAATTAATTAAAATAATTAAAATTAATAAAAAGTTAGCCAGCACTCTAGCAGAAGCAGCTGTAGGGTAAGTGTAGGAACTTGGGGTCCAAAGATCACCAGCGGATATAGTGATGGGCCATGGCTCATGTTTTGACGCGAAACAAAGTCTGTTCCAGCTTTTCCATTTTGTAGTTTGTTGGTCGCAGGAAAATAATGCAAATTCAACCAATACAATAGTACTTAAAGGGAGTATAATCCTTCGTTTATGACGGTTCAAGGAATTTCACATTTATCCGCCACCAGGTTGAATAGAAGCAAGGGCGTGTTCCATTTCTTGTGGATTTTAAACCGTTCGTACCCCTTTTGACCTCTGAACCCCCCTTCGCCATTGATCCATTGGAATTGAAGCTAAGAGTGGTTGTTACGTTAAAAGGAAATCGTAGCGGAAGTTGGTGGATGATTTTCGATCAAGATATAACATGCTTCAGTAGAGTTCACCAAGTCGCCACCAAATGGCGTTACTTCAATATTTATCCATCTTACACATTTACGATAATAATTTTACTTATGATAAATGCGAGCAAAGTCCGTTCGTTTAAAGGGGCACAGAAACATTTGCCAGAATTTCAGGTAGCTCCTCCCCTTTGTTACCTCGACTGATAACAAATCCAACGAATGACCATTTGGAATTTGTCTAGTGCCATTTCTGAAATGCAAAGTATTCTGTGGCCCTATAAGCCATTGTGGACCACTGAGGTGTTTTTAATTTTCTTAAATTTTTAAAAAAAAATTTGCTTAAATATAGCGTCAAGTGTGAAGCGAAAAATATTTGATAACGTATCAAATAGTGAAATTACTTGTGTTGTTAATTTTCTGAAAAAATAAAATGCGGGAAAATTTCCGCAAATCAGAAAAATAAAAAATTGATTCATAAATTCCTTTTTAAGGATTTTTAATGTTTTTAACTTTTTATCGATATAAAATGTCTAATATCAGTAAACATACTACAAAACATTAATAGTGTTACATTGTTAATCAGTTTTAACTACCTAGAGGTTTAGTTTTACTTTCAGATTCGAAAAAATGAGGCGAAAATGCCGCTTTATTTAAACTTACAAACAATATATTAGACTAATCATGGAATGAAAACTTTTTTTATTTTTTTCGGAAAAATAGGGAAAATTTTGCTCGGGAAATTTTCCGACTTACAACACTAGAACTTATTAAAGCAAACTGTGTTCTGAAATGAATATTTGTTTGCGAATTTCAGGTTCTCCATCGAGAATCCTTGAAGAAGGACACCGACTCTTCGCCAGATCGCCCTTCGACGAAAACACACGTTCAAATTCTCGTGAGTTTTCATTGCCTCTTTTTCACTGCTTACTTCCTTGATTCAAATATCTTTTCTCTCTTAACTTACGAGGAGACTACCCCAGGTGATAATCACCGATTTGGTTGAAACTAGGTGGGTATGTAGACCTTATGGCAACATGAAATTTCACCAAGGGAAAAGTTGCAATGGGCATTAGTTTTGCCATGGCAGCCGAAAATGTTTTTGACAACACAGTCTGTATATTGTCCCATTGAAAATAACAATTGATCAATTTTTACATATTTTGATCAAATTGACCAAAATTCATCAAAATATCATAAAATTCATTTCATTTGTCCATTTTGATCTATTTTTTTTTGGTTTTGAAATTTTAGAAGTGCTCAGATTCCCATGTTATTCTCAATGAGAAAATATACATACTGTGTTGTCAAAAACATTTTCGGTTGCCATGGCAAAACTAATGCCCATTGCAACTTTTCCCTTGGTGATATTTCATGTTACCATAAGGTCTACAAACCAACCTGGTTTCAACCAAATCGGTGATTATCACCTCGGGTAGTCTCCTCGTTAGTTGATACAAATTAGAAGTGATTAAAACAAATTAATTATCATTTACCACATATTTAAAAAAAATATTTCTACAGGGTGTTTCAAAAGGTTATGTAAAATTTTTTAAGGATTTGTAGGGGATGAGTTGAGAAGTATGCCTGTTTTTTAACCATTTCCCTACGATGAATTAAAAGAGCGCCAGAGAGCTTCAAAGTGTGGCCTACTAGCCTCTGGAAGTAGGCTGCTACAAGCGCCAAACCAAGCAGCAGGCAAATGCGAACATTAAGGTTTGGGTTCGTGTGATAGGTAAAAAAGGTTACAAATTGAGGTAACCAGCGTAAAAAAGTAAACTTAAACAGTATTTAAATTCCCTGCTGCTTGGTTTTGCGCTTGTTGCAGCCTACTTCCAGGGGCTAGTAGGCCACACTTTGAAGCTCTCTGGCGCTCTTTTAATTCATCGTAGGAAAATGGTTAAAAAACAGGCATACTTCTCAACTCATCCCCTACAAATCCTTAAAATTTGTGCATGTCCTTTTGAAACGCCCTGTATAATAACGTATGTAACATAATCATTCATAAATATGCCATGAAAGCATTTTCTTTAATATTAAACCTTGTTCACGGAATATGACGTAAATGACGTCACTTGCAACTCCGTGACGAAAAGTGCGTCATCAACTTTTTAAATGGAATCGGAAGTCAAGGAAGCGGATTTGAAAAACGCGCGGAATTCCTCGCTGTGAAAATCTCTAGTTAACTCGTGCATCGCGATCACTTGATTTAGTTTCCATGGCAACCTTTTTAATAGGAATATAATAATTTTCCATTTTATTGTATGTTCCGTGTGGAATAAGGTCTTTTTGAAATTTTGTTTGTGGAAATGTTATACTTATGTAGAATTATGTTACACATGATAACAATAGTAGGACTTTATTGTACAGGAAATACACTTATTTAGAGCTCGGGGAAACGGATAAATTAACCGCCAAAATTTCAATTAATCAAAAAAATTTCGATGAACTGTTCATTTATGGATATTATTCGCGACTATTATACGATTTAATATGCAACAAATAAGTTTTTATTCGGATTATTTTCGGATATGGATATAAAAGAAATTAACGGAAAATTTAATATCCGAACGCCGAGCCCTACACTTAGGCCTATTGGACACTGTGTGTTGTGCAATATCAAATAAAATTAAAAACCATTCAGAGAATCAATCAAATTTGAAAATACTGCATTTAAGTTTTAAATAAACAGTCAAATTTCAAAGTACTGCATTTAAGTTTTAGATCATATTTAAGGAATGAAATTTAAGTTTCAGAATAATTACATTTACATTTCCCGACTTAGATTTAACATTAGAGGGTTAAAGAACTGTTGTCGATTTGTAGTGAAACAATGCGCCTTGAATAAATGATTGGCGCTTAAATTTAAGCTCGGACCGCGTTATTTCGAAAAGCTTCTTAGGCCGAATATTCGGACTAGAAATTGTTATAATTAAGCTTCAGTTGCACCCCTTAAATTGCATAAATTTCATAAATGACATTTGATCTATAATTTTTTAAATACATTCGAATTATTGAAAAATTAGGGTAAATGAGGAAACACGAAACCTACGATAAGGTATAAATGTTTGAACGAAGCAATTTCATCGATCTAAGCATGAATATATTTAACAATGAATATACAACCATGGACTAATTAGTTGGTCCATGATACAACTGTATAAGAAGGCCCTAGTACGAGGTCGCTTGGAAAAGGGCGGTAGCTTATGAGCCGATTGACGCGATTTACATGTTTCTAAGCTCCAATCAGGAGAGACTAGGAAATGACGTTTTTTAAGTCCTCGATAGCTCATAGCAGACGGTATTATTTGTTCAGGAAAAAGCTTCGACGGGCTATAATAATGTTTCGGGATTTATGAAGTTTAACAGATGAATGTATTTCAAAAATGTCGTATTGAAACATGTCAGAATTGTAAGTGATATACAATTGTTAAAAGCAATTTTAACAAACGCATGGGGCGTTTTCGATAATCTAGAAGTAAAAACAGTAGGCCCGGTAACCTTAAGCCTTGTCACTGCCAAAAGCCCTAATTCGAGCTAGGTTACTGAGCTGTCACTCCTTTTCTTTCTTTTTTCCCTATTTCCGGACACGTGACTAATACCGTCACTAGATAAGCTCCAACCCTAATTCAAGCCTTTCTAGGTACTACCAGCCGACCCTATTGCGGCTGGCCGTTGTATTTTCTTTGTTAAATATATTCATGATCTAAGTTATTGTGTGATAAACCAGGGTACACGAGGACAGAATAATTGTTTGGACGAAATTAACAAATGAACTTTAGTTATTTTTGACTTTAAAAGCGTGATTAGGGGAGTGGCTATTTTCCTTGGGCTTAATCATAGTGCCTGAAGCCAGACCTTGGCGTAATCATTTGATTTAAGTCGCGTATTTACCTCGCTAGAGGCGCTTATCTATTTTTGGTAAGACGTCAATTTAACGTCATTCCACACATAGCTATCAGTAATTATTTTGATTAGCTGACACACTAGCCTCTTTAAGTAATATCGATTGTTTCTTCATGTACGATATTGAGATAGCGAATTATATTATAATTTATTTTGACGTGTTTAATTAAAAATTTATACTTGAAAAACAAACTACAAATAGATAGCATTCACTCTGACATTGCAGCCCCAATCGTAGCTAGCTTCTGTTAAAACTGGTGGTCCAAATGTGAAATTCGTCGGCCCACCATAAAACATGACAGTTTATACTTCCTTTAAGTAAAATGGTTCGCACTGGTTGTCGAATCACAAATTGGAAATATCCATTTGGTCACAAACTGACGAACTTGAGCCCAGGGTTTATCAACGCATAAATTTACTCAACGAAACATAAGATTGTGTTTATTTCAACTTTGAGGAAATGACCATGCAGAGACCATCCCCGTTGGTGTCATGGTCAGACCCCCCCCCCCCCCCGTGCGTGGGGAAGGAAAAACGTCACCGACGTGGCCTTCAATCGCATCGTAAGACGTCAGTTTTATGGAACCGATGAGATGTCGGCATGATTTGATTTTAAGGGGGAAGTAGCTTACTCTTCGAGTGTGAGGGGGATTGCCAGAGCGACCCTTAGTCATTCTCCTAAACTTTAAATATAAACATCCTGGATATCATACGCTACCGAGGAGTCGGACATTCAAACGAATCCCGTACACTTTCCGAAAAATCCGAAAGCCAGTCTGGATTTCTTCGAAATCTCGAAATCCGACGTTAAACCTTTAAATCCAGCGAGAAATCTAGAAATCCCGAAATCCAACGAGAAATCCGGAAATCCGACGAGAAGTTGAGAAATCCGACGTGAAATCTTGAAATCCAGCGAGGAATCGAGAAATCCCAAAATCCGACGAGAAGTTGAGAAATCCGACGTGAAATCTTGAAATCCAGCGAGGAATCGAGAAATTCCAAAATCCGTCAAGAAATCTCGAAATCCCAAAATCCGACGAGAAATCTCGAAATCCGACGTGAAATCTCGAATTCCCAAAATCCGACGAATAATCTCGAAATACGTTTAGAAATCCCGAAATCCAGCGAGAAATCTAGAAATCCCGAAATCCAGCGAGAAATCTAGAAATCCCGAAATCCAGCGAGAAATCTAGAAATCCCGAAATCCGGCAAGAAATCCTGAAATATGTGTAGAAATCCCGAAATCCGACATAGAGTTAAAAAATCCGAAATCCAACAAGAAATCTTGAAATCCAGCGTGAAATTCCGGATTTGAAAATCGCGTACACATTTTTAGTGAATGTGGGACCCCTCGTACGCTAATATCACATTTCGAGGTCAAATTAATCCCGTTTTTTGGTGTTCGTTAATTACTTTCCCTTTTTTTTAAACGTCCCAGGTGATTTCGAAAAAATTTAAAAGTTCGGTGAATTTCATTTGGCTTCGGTGACCTTGGCCTGTAGCAAAACATCGCGCTATTTCCGTTAATTGAAAATATCGAATGTTATGGCACACCTGTTTATGACACACGCTCCCAACTTACAATTTACATTTTTATACTGATACACCACTATTCGCTTCATTGACTTAATCAGATGACTTTCCCAAAATAAGAAAAAATTACAAACCCATTCGCGGAAAATTTCCAATCTGTAGCTTCTTTTCGAAGATGGTCGCGTGGTTGGTCAAGCGTAAGCGAAAATCGTCGAGAATCTCCGATTATGGCGTGTCTCTCTTTCGAGTCTGCGGTTCAGACAACACACTGGCCGCTTCCCCTACATAGCACTTAAGGGCTTTTCAAACCCATCCCATTGCACTCTATCGACGCCCAGCCTGATTCCGTCAACCCTCCGAAAAGCAAGGTTTGGCCGCGCTTGTGTACGTGCTTCAACTTCAAAGTTTGGGAGTTTTACTGGACGGTATTGTGGCAAGTTCAAGTTAACACCCGTCCACCGACGTTTTTAAGGCGATGTTTGCGGGTACCCAAATATACTTTGTTTTGCGCTCGAGACAGTGGAGAGCTCCCCAAGAATGTAAGCATCATGAAAACCAAAAGTAAATGAACCGAAGTTATCAGCCTGCTATATTCCCCATGTTGGAGGCGTTTTCCTTATGAAGTTACATTTTGACCTCGAATTTGAAATTTTTCGGCCGAAAAAAAAACGTTTGGTTTTTTGAAACAATTTTTTATACATAGAAATAGCTTTACCCACAATTCCCAAGTGCAATTTATCGCGCCCAAAGACGGGTCACGGGGATGGAAATTAGCTTTAACTTGACTCGATTTTCTCTTGAGCGCTATTTCGATAACTTCGGTTCATTTACTTCTAGATGATGACCGTTAATTGAACGTAAAAAGGCTGTTCACAAATTACGTAACTTCAAAATTTCGGTTTATTCTTATAATAGCGACTGTTCCTAAAAGCAATCAATATTTTATTTTCCGACTTTAAAACGATATTTGTGACGAAACATTTTACTAAATTACTGAACCCGACTGTAGCATTTAGTAAGACTTGCACAACCCCCACTCCTCCCCCAGAAGCGTTACGTAGTTTGTGAACAACGCCAAAAATAATATTTGTGTAAAAGACAGGTGAACACGCAAACGTTTATTCTAACTTGCAGACTCGAGTAGCTGATATGGTTTCTTATGAAGTTAACAATTTGATACAATTGTTGGGTAGAATTTTTATTACAGAACATGTTGAAGCATATATTGGACTCTTAATATTATTTGTAAAGTAACCCTTTCCGGGTTTAAAAAAGAAACCACATTCGGCCTAGTAACTGAGTGCACCCACTTTTCCCAAAACTCGTCCGAAAACCCACTATTTAAAATTATTTTTTATATTTTTGACAGTAGATTTTATTAAAAAAAACTAATGTTTATTAAATTCTGAGTTTGCTTTTGGTTTTTTTATTCACGCAAATCAAATTAATGTATAAAACTATTATCATTCTTAAAGTGGGGCAGATTTTGAAAAAGAAAACGTTTCATGCCGGTGATGACCAAGTTTTTAATTTTAAAATCGACATTTTAAAGGTCAATTTATATTCAAATTTTTTAATATCAAATGTTAGTATATCATATTATATATTTTTATTTTAAAATAATATATAATGTATATTATTAGCATATTGAATTATATATTATTAGTATGAAATATTTTGAAGGTCGTTATCGACATTTTGAAGGACGGGCACCCTGTTTTATTGAAATTTTTAAAACCATGACCTTAGGGTCATCCCTGTCATGGATGGTTAAACAAAGTCGTTAAGAAAAGTTAGTAGCATATTGTTGTTGTACGTTATAAAAATAGCTATTAAATTTATACGTTATATTGAAAATGTATTTAAAAATATATAATAGTATCAAGCATTACAATTGATAACTACAAATTCATCCATGTAGTTAAAATAAGTATTAAATTAATTAACAATTATTTATAAAATTTAAAAATACACATATTAGTTATAAAGTATTATAGATCAATTATTTAAATCTGTTCTCAAAATGAATTCACGTATTTGAAATAACTATTAAATTTATTCGTAATTATATATTTTATTGAAAATACACGAATTAATTGTTACATACAAATGGATAAAGTTGTAAAAATTGATTCGAGTATTTAAAATAACCATAACATTAAATAACCATTGCCCATTTCCACGGGGGAGGGGGGGGGGAGTAATTTTGGGCTAGTGTGAAGTGAGCGCATGGGTGTGGGTAATCGTTCGAGACGAATGGCAATAATTTAATAGGCGCATCCTATAACTACAGCGCCACACTTCACTAGTTTCGGTGGATTTTTTTCCAAGTGCCATTAGCGAGGCGTATATTTCTAAACAGATTTATTTCGCATGCTACGTGTGTTTGAAGAGGGTGCTGACCTTGCGGGAAAACTATTGATACATTTCACAGTGCCGGGGTTTTCCAAGAAATGTTTAACATACCGTGTCTCGAGCTTATCACAGGAGCTAAAAATTATACGCACACACTTTTAGAACCGAGTTCGTAAAACTTTAAGTTTTAAAGATCAGACCAGAAGTGGGGTGGCGGAGTGGCAAGAGGAACCAGGTTCGATTCCAACTTGTGGCACTGGGTGAAAAAACGGAATTACTCCTTCCGCGTTGAGTTTGCAAGTTAAAGGGGCTTTCCCCTGAGATCTTCGGTTTTCCCTTTCCATGAAAACTTGTAGAGGCTAACTGTAATAGTAAGTGTAGGGAGCTGTTGGCTCGCGTGGCACGAAGGGCTTTCCACCACCCTCCTGCGCATTGTAACTCGGCCACCTGTTTAGGGCATTAAAAGTCGCTAGACTTGAGCCTTAGGATGTGCCAAGGGTATTAGCCAGCTGATTACTATTATTTAGTACGCATTATATCTCTTACGAGTTTTCGGACCTGAGAGTTTTAAATAATTTTTTTAATAAAACCATGAAGTAGCAGTTTCTTTAAAAAAAAAAAGAATTTATTTATTTCTAAACCGTGGTAACAAAAGAAAACATTTATATCTTGCTACTGTTATTTGCTTGAAACATTACATACAGGTTCCAAGACCGTCATATATTGATTTTAAAATACGGTTTTATCAGGAAAATATGGTTTATGAATAGGTAAATATTCCTACGCAGTGTCACTTTTACATTTTGCACCTTTAAGCGAAGTAACAGACACGGTAAAATTTGGGGGCACATCCGGGATTGGGCGTGAAATTCGCCTCCCACGGAATCCTCGCTGAGCCTGCAAAGGTACACGTTTCATTTTAATGTCCCAGATGGATACTTATCCGGTAAAAGATGTTCAATAAACTTCTGATCATAGCAATTTCCCGCGAAAAGTTTACGCTATTTAACGCGTTAACCGGATTAAAAATGTTTTCGTTATTTTAAAAGAAAAAGCTGCGCAACAATATTAATTAATTAATATTTGTATTTATTCTTGTAAGCTTGTTCAATACGATGAACAATAAAGATTATTAATTAACGTGTCTTCTAAGCTAACTTATAAAGGTCACATTTCCAGAAAATAAAATAAAATTATTCAAGGTATTTTAATGAAAACGGAATTCGTGAACTACTTTTTTTAGCTTTAATTGCTTTTATGCTGTTAAACGTTTAAGTCGAAAAATATTATATAATAATAATATTTTTTTTAAAGATTTTATTAATTTCCATTAATATTAATTACTTAGTAATGTAAAAATGGCTTAATTTTAATTTATTTAATATTGATAATAATGTGACTTGATTTTCATTATAATATGATGATAATAAAGAATAATAATAGAACTTAATATTAATTATAATAATAAATAATTATTTTCTTTCATTTCCATAACACGATCAATCTTCTATTGGTAATTAGAATGTGACTCGATATTAATTATAATTTAATTGATTTAGAAATAAAATAATATGAATTAATTAATTTTAATTATTAATTAATATTAATAAAATATTACTTAATAATTTAACTTAAACGTAATAATAATTTAACTTAAACGTAATAATAATATTACTTAAACGTAATAATAATATTATTGCTTAAATGTAATAATAATATTACTTAAACGTAATAATTATATTACTTAAACGTATTAATAATAATAATAATATTGCTTAAACGTAAAAATAATATCACCTAAACGTAATTCAATTCAATTCAATTCAATTGTCTTTTTATTTCCCGAAAAATAAAAATATTAGCTTAATAATAATATAACATGATTTAATATTTAGAATAATAATATTTTTATTTAAAGGGAATATAACCTGCAAAGCAATCTTTATGGAAGACCCCTTCAATTTTTCAAATTACGCTGTATAGTGGCGCCAAACATTTCTAAAGCCAAAGGCAAGAGCGGCCAGAGCTGCAAACGTTGGTGTTCCACACCAAATACCTGAGGTTATATTCCCTTTAATGTATTAGCAAGAATGTATTTATTTATTCTCAGGGAGAATGAATATGTCGAGATTATTTTTGGCGTTTCTCCAATTCCACCCGTTGGGCCCCCCGGTATGCTCCTCCGCTTTAATAAAATCAAATAATACTGCAATCTCATTGGTTCTTAAAAATTACTTTTTTCGACGCGATTAACGCTGCTGCGAGGACGCAAAAAATAAGACCGCCTCCTTTTTCCCTCCCCCCCCCCCTTAGCGTGACGGGGTTAGGGGCTCAACGTGTCCGTCGATAGTCTCGACATATTCATTCTCTCTGAGTATAAATAAATACATTCTTGGTATAAGATTACATTTATCATTTTTAAAAATATGATTACCCAAACCCTGTTAAATTAAGCTGAAAGGTGAAAATGTTTGAAATCTACTATATGAATGACTTATCTTAGATTTCATTTCCTCAATAGAATAAACCTTTAAAAAGAAAATCTTTAAAGTAAACCTTTAATTTTGTAATAAAACTTGAACTTCCGCAATTGAATTCGTTCGCTGTTAGTCATTTATGTATCAGGCATAAAATAAAATGAAAACGTAATTTGAAACCGACATTCAAAATGACTTCCTATCGTCGTGACTCGTGGGTCGAACTTAAAGGCCTAGGATTTCTTCTGCCAGTTTTCCTGTAAGTTTTCTTCTCGCCGCGCAAATATCCTGGTGGTAGGCCAACGTGTCCTGCGGTTGGCCTACCACCAGGATATATGCGCGACGGGAAGAAAACTTACAAGAAAACTGGCAGAAGAAATCCTAGGCCTTTAATAACATTTCGGTGGCTTCCCAAGTTGAACTTAATGGCATTGGCAATTTGAAATAACTTAATGCTATTTCAATTACACATTCCGCTTTTACTACCATGAGGTTGGCGACGATAATATTTAGCCTAATTTGAATTTAAAACTAAACGTGACGTTAAAACAAGGGTGCCCAAATGGGCGACTTGTAGAAAATGAATTTCCAAACGGTCATTTCGACCTCGAGAATGGTGACCTCGACTTTCAAAATAATCTTTACGTATTTAGCTTCCAACAAAGGCTAAGTTTTTAATTGTAAAACTAAGTAACCATTTATTAAAACAGAATCGAGAATACAAAACTATACCATAACGCATTACTTTAGTTTAAAAACGTCATAACGTGGGCTAAATTAAACTAAAGTGTTACGACTTTTAAACACTAATGTAATGGGCTGTTCTCAAAATTAAGCGAATTTATTTATGGCTTTACCAGTAGAAAACTGATCATACTATTATTAAGTGAAAAAACCAAGTACTAAACTGCTAGTGTTCCTTAAAATAATGGATAATTTAGGTTCTGGTATTGAATTATGATATGTAACTTAACATTTCAGCAACCCCTCCCCCTGTAATACTAAGTATTGCTTGTACAAACCTTTTCCCCTGTAACATTTAATAACACTTTTACCAACCCCCTGCCCTTGAAATAATTAGTAACTCCTGTTCAACTTCCCCCGTGTAACCTTTAGTAACACTTGTACCAAACCCCAACCCCTGTAATATTTAGTAACACATTTACAAACCCCCCAGTAACAATTAGTAACACATGTTCAAAACCACACGGTAAAACTTAGTTACACTTGTACAACATCCCTTGTAATATTTAGAAACCCTTGTACAAACCCCCTACCCCTATAACACTTATTCAATTTTGTACACTCTCCTTGTAACATTTAGTAACCCTTGTACAAAACCCCTACCCCTATAACACTTATTCAATTTTGTACACTCTCCTTGTAACATTTAGTAACCCTTGTACAAAACCCCTACCCCTATAACACTTATTCAATTTTGTACACTCTCCTTGTAACACTTAGTAACCCTTGTACAAACCCCCTTTACTGCATTACGTAATGAGTGACCTTCTCCTAACGATCATTTGCACCTGTACTGTCGAAAGGGGTTTAGAGTCCTAGCCTTTGCTCTACGCATTGTCTTCATAAAGTACTTACGAAAAAACACCGAAATAAAAAATCTTTGAAAGGTATAGTGGCTCCGAAGTAAGTCAAACAAAACAATCGCGTAATTCAGTAAGCATTAATGGTTCCAAAAGTTGTAAATGCTAATTACAATAAATTATGTAGAAAGATATGACCTAATTAAGGCTCTTATAGTTTGGCACAACGCACACGGTTTTATCGAGAGCGAGGACTTTACAGTTCTGGATTTGGTGGCCGGTTTCTGGCCAAGCACGGGCTCTCACTTTTTCGTTATTGTATTTATATATACTGAGAGAGAATGGATACGTTGGAACGATATATTTTGCATCTTCTTTGAACACTGACCATTATAATAATTTCAGTAATATTTTACAAGTTGAATACCAAAATTAAAATAAAAAAACGAATTGACTGATTGGAAAATCTCTAAATTAAAATCTATCTAAGAATTAGGGCAGAATTTTTCAAATGATTCTGCGGCCCTTTAAGTAACAGTGTAACTTAGCTTTCGCAAAGAAAAGTAATTACATCGAATAACGAAATATTTTGAAATTACCTATATAATTAAAAATTTTTTACAATTACTTACCAAAGTTGGTTGAAAAATAAAATAAAATCGATTATTGGAAGAGGTATGACTGTGACGTCATAGAAATTCCCACACGCTTTTTCCCTATATATGTTACATATAATAATAATAATAATAATAATAATAATAATAATAAAATAGCTTTATTAGGATATCCAACACAGTTTTTTAACTGCTTTCCAGTTGGGTCCTCTCGAGTGTACAAATAAAAATACTTATTTAAATATATAAATGTGCTAAAAAGGGACACATACGGGTACAATTTTAAATAAGTCAGAACTACAAAAATTAATCTATTACAGGGAATATATATATATAAATATATAGGGCACTTTGAATGTTTATTAGTTTAACTGATATCGGCAGATCTCCGAGTAAAGCCAGAGTTCCTACCGGGTACTGATGAGCCACAAAAGGGCGAAACCGGTCTACTGTTGGAATATCTGGCTAAAAGTTTTTGACTTTTGATATATAAATGTGCTGAAAAGAACACATACAGAGATAATTTGAAATAAACCAGTACAGCAAAAATGAAACTATAATAGTGTCTTGGAGTAAATTTAAGATGGACGTACGAAATTGATTGAAAGTAGTAGAGCCGTCAATAATCACGCGAGAAAGATCATTCCACAGTTTAATACCGCGACATCGCACACTGGAATTTCAAAGCATAAGGGCCATTAGAGGAACTTGATAGCCATATTTGGAAACTTTAGTATTATACTGATGACGATTTGATATTGGTTGAAAATATTCACGAAGATACATGTATCCAGGAACTAGGTTATTACAAGAGTAACTACTGGTGGCAGAAAAGCGCAAATAAGTGAATCACCATACTGTCTTCAAAGAACAGTTGCGATAGCGGTTCAGAGTCTGTCGTCAATTAATCGAAGTTGACAATATCGGAATGTGTCCCATTCTCCAGAGCATTTATGTGGCATTATGCCAGATAAAATTATAAATTTCCTCATTGTGCTTTTTTTCTATCGAGTGACATATTCATATTGTCATCAAATGAAATAGTGGTTCCATAGACCTCCGAAAGAGTGGATGCGGGTAAATAAGGCGTCGCCATGCATTGCGAAAGAGACACACGATTGTGGCGTTCAGCTTTTTGCGATCAAGGACAAAGATTTTTTTAGTAACGCGCGTTGGTCAATACCGGATTTCGGGAATACAATCAACAGGAAAACGGATGAGTTTCCCTTACTTTTACATAAATATTATTTCGCCAAATCAAACCACGAAATATTTAATCTAGAATGTAATCCGCAAAAATATTTGGAAATTTTATTTATATAATTTGATGGAATGGAATTCCAGTCAATAAATTTCATTTTCGAGACGGTTGAGCCTCAGAAATTGACCAATTTTAATTCCGAAAGTCTGAACAATTGAACTTATTTCCAAACGGTTGTCAAAACTGTCAAATTTTATTGCCCAAATTCTTTACAATAAAACGTATTTCCAACAGGCTCTAATAATAATTATAATTAGCTAGATTAATACCCAAGGCACCACCTCCGCCCTAAGTCATCTAGTGACTTTTACAGGGTTGCCACAAAATTTTTAGATTGATATTCCCTGTTTTCCCTGACCATTTTAAGAGAATTTCCTTGACTTTTTTTAGGCCAAAATTTTTATTTTATATTTTACTTTTATCAGAAGTTAATAAATTTAATTGTACTTATAGTTCAGTAAAAAGGTTATTGCAATGTTGAAAAATTTGCCAATTTTTCAAGGAAATAAATGATAATCAAAGAATTTGTGATAGATCTGGAATAAAATTACCTTCAAAAAGTGTGAAGATAAAATTTAATTCCCTGTCATTTCCCTGACATTTTACAAATTTTAATAATTTCCTGACCTTTCCGTGACTTTTTAGGCCCATTTTTAAATTCCCTGGCTTTTCCCTGATTTCCCTGTTTACCCTGACGTGTGGCAACCCTGTTTTCATGCCTTTAAATCAAGCCATAATGAACGAGCCAACAACTCCCTTCACTTACCATTATAGTTAACCTCTACAAGTTTTTATTGAAAGGAGATACTGAAACAATCGGGAAAAAACCCTTTTAAGGGGGAAGAATACAGTAAAAGCCTCTTTTTCGTTCAAGCTGAACGTTTCTGTTTTAACAATTACAGAATTGAATTATATTTTTCTTATTAGGATTTAACCTTCCTCTAGTGCTTAAAATAATTTTGATAATTATAATATTAATAGTTAACGAGATATAAGGTCCTAACTAAAGGGTAGTTTGGGCGCTTGTCCAACTTGTTTAGCTCCGGGGATCCGAATTAAAACGTAATAACTTAATTACTTTTAAATTTAAAATTGTCAAAATTATTTTAAGCACTAACCAAAAGGCTAAATCTACACTTAAATATTAATTTTATAAGTTTTAATTCAAAATTAAAAAAGTTCAGCTTGAAATAGCGCGAAAGTAGACTGTAGTCTTCCCCCTTAACCAGTGGGCAGAAAACTTGCAACCCAACGCGGAAGAAGTTGTTCCGAGTTTTTCCCCAGTGCCTCAAGCTGGGATCGAATCTGACTATTCTTGCTGCGAGGCGAAAGTGCTAACCACTCTGCCACCCCAAGAATAACAACGAAACATATAGTCCAAGCAACAGTCATATTGTACCATAAATATTTTTTTGATAACAATGTCTCGAGAGGCTAACCACTCTTAGAAAGTCTGTACACCGGATTTCGATTAGATTAGCACTGCCAAATGCAGGGACTTCAAAGATTACGCGTAATCCCATTAGTACAGTCAAAGGTACGGCTATTTGACGTTTTTAATTTTAACACATTATTTATCAATATCTTAGAAGAACCATTCTAAGCCCACAAAAGTTCTTACATTAGAAATTCGGTTCATATGATTGGTTTTTACACACAAAAAGCTAAACATAAAATTCCAAATAACTCTTCAACAATTAAGTCTAGATCGGTCGGTGATATGTCAATCGAAAGCATATGGCATGCCCTCGGTAGCCCGTTATACATTTTTGGAATAGAAGAACAAGAAGTTAATAATTATCTCATTTTAGTGGTTTTTGGCGATTTTTGCCTTAAAAGTTACATATTTTTTTAAATTAAGAGCGACTTGATAAATATTATATTTTTAGTTAGTACTGATCATTTCTGAACTACATTTTCGGTTTCATTTAGAAATTTTAATTTTAAGTGAGATTTCTGGCCAATTAAGTTCATGTATAAGATGTCCGTGACATCCTGTTATAGAAATGTGTTGGTCTTTTTATCTCTTTTAAATTTCAGTTTGCTGTTCCAATGTAATTGCGCAGCTAATATCAATTGTGTATGTACAACTGTTCAAAAGTCCTCAATTTTTACATGATATACGTTATACAAATAAGTTAATAACGTGGGTCACCATTTTAACCTTCAATTAGCTAAAAAAATCAGCTTTTTGAAAAAGCAAGATTGAAAGCAGATTATTTCATTTGATTAACACGCGTGAAAACGGTGAAAACTTTCTGCATTAAACAACTCTACGACATAGAAAGAGAAAAATTTCAACAAAACGTGTGAATGAATTCCTCAAAACCGGTATAGCTAAAGTGTCGAATCCTTCAAAAATATTTTAAATAATCTTTAACCCAAAGACTTTGAGAATTTTATTCGCGAATTTTCGGCGAATTCATTAAAAGGCAGTCATTTAAATGAAATTAATTATAAAGCAGTAGCAAAAAAGATCAAACAATAGAACTTTAAATTTTATGCATTTGAGAGAGATAATCAACTGAATGTATACAATTTGGCAGAAATTGGCCACAAGTACAATCGGAATTTCTTAGTAACCCAGATTTTAAACCCAAAACAGACTTTTACATTTTACAGCCCAAACAAGCTATTGTTCCAGCCCAGAACATTCATATTCATATATATCGTTATTGTAATAAAAAAAAACTACAAAGAGTACCCTTACATTGCGTAACTAAGGTAGAAGTAACAAGATATAATTTATAATTACAAAATTTACACTATAATCGCAACCAAGAATTTATTTATAATTAGGGAGAATGACTATCCGTGGGCATTAAGGTCGAATAATCTCATGGCGCGAGAGGGGAAAGGAAAACGTCACCAGCGTCTGCTTCAATCACGTCACAACTAGTCAGTTTTAGGGAACCAATGAGATACAAGATTTTTTGGGGGGAAAGAGCTTACTGTTAGAGCCGAGGGGCTGATCACTATCCGTAATCGGTGTACAAACCTGTAGCTTTGAGTGTACTAAACTGATTACGCACTTTGCACTACCAAAAGCTGTACTCGCTGTACAGAACTTAAGGAAGTGGTTAGCCCCTCGGTTAGAGCATAAGAGTCATTGGGAGCAACCTGTGTCTTAAGCCTAGCGGCCCGGAACAAGCCACGAACTAAAGGGACCCCGAGAGTATCCAAGAGGAAGCAATGTCCAAGGGGCCCTAATAAAACTCAAGCATAGGGGCCCGGAAATAGCCACAAACTAATGGGACCCCGAAAGGATCCAAGAGGAAGCCAGGTCAAAGGAGCCAGAATACAATTCAAGCATAGGAGCCCTCGTGTTAGTTAATCTGCAACTGGAATCCACGCTAAAAATTGTCTCAACAAAGTAATTTTGCCTAAGTATGAATAAATACATTCTTACC
This sequence comes from Leiobunum rupestre, assembly GCF_980474605.1. NCBI lineage: Eukaryota > Metazoa > Arthropoda > Arachnida > Opiliones > Sclerosomatidae > Leiobunum > Leiobunum rupestre. The sequence goes on along the minus strand of NC_143385.1, from coordinate 32,441,633 downwards.
GCGACTTTAAACCTTTAACACGCGGCGAATATAATAAGTATAAAATTAGTAACGCGTATATACCAATCGGCAGAACCACATACAGAACATGACTGCTTCGTTGACTTTAGCTGGATATACGTTCAAAGTCACGTAACAGTCGCCATCTTCTGTTACTTTGATTGTTTAGTGGCGTTATTTTGGGCAATGGCGAAACCGTGTCAGATTAGCCGTAACGGCCCGCGGCGAATTCTTTTTCGTTTAAGTCTCGACCTTGAATATCCGTAATGCGATTAACCCCCCCCCCATTCTTCGCCCCCCTCCCCTCAGGGTGAAGAGAGACTTTTAAACAGGTTGATTTTTATAACTTCATTCCCCTCCACCTTCTTGCCTCCGACGGGGTTGTGTTGCTGGTTATCGGTTGCGTTACTCGCGTATTTCATACTTTTAAACATATACACGAGATGTAGGAAGTATCTTAGAGTTTTTAGGTTCAGATCAGTGCTTCCATTTTAAATCATTTTAATAATTAATTAGCCCCATCATTTACTTATTTTAGGAGGGGGAAACGCGTTTCTATTACCAAAAGCGAAATTGCGTCAGGCCTTCCTTTGCGCCGTGTGAAATATAAATAGAATGGTGTTGTAAATCGGAAAATTTTCCGCGGAAAAGGACCGAGGCCTTTTTTCCGGAAAATTTTCCGTATTTTTCTAAAAAAAATAAAAAAACTTTTCATTCCATGATTAGTCTAATATATTGTTTGCAAATTTAAATAAAGCGGAATTTTCGCCTCATTTTTTCGAATCTAAATGTAAAACTAAACCTCTAGTCTAGTTTAAACTGATTAACAATGTAACACTATTAATGTTTTGTAGTATATTTACTGATATTAGACATTTTATATCGATAAAAAGTTAAAGACATTAAAAAACGCCTAAAAAGCAATTTATGTTTCAATTTGTTTTTCCGATTTGCGGAAATTTTTCTGGAAATTTTTTCCGCATTTTATTTTTCCGGAAAATTAACAACACTATCATAGACCAAGAAATTCTTACACAATGGAAATATCCACTGATCAGTGCTTCCACTAAGTGATTTTATTTTGTAAGAAAGGGAAAATGGTCAAAAATGAGGGATTTTGGGAAAATTATGGGATTTCTTGGAATTTTCATCAATTTCGCCAGAAATATTTTGGTCAAGTGTGTAGTTCTCCTGGGTTCAAATACCGCCCCTCGACGTTTATTGGATCCCACGAATGAAATTAACTGGGTTTTCTTGCTCTCCGAGAGCGCCATTCTGCCAGTCTCAGAGATTTTAAAAGATTTTAAAAAAAAAAGTTTTTCTTCATATATAAGGCCTAAAAATTATAAATCTTATTGTTCAAGTTAAAAAATTATTGAAATATGATAATTAATACATATCTTCGAATATTTTGTTTGTTTTAATCCGCCATCTTGAATTCAAAATGGCGGCCAATTTACTCAAAATTACATTTAAATCTAAATAAGTCAAACTTTACAGATTAAGTGTGCTCAAGAAATCGCGTAGAAGAAATCCGTAGCGTAATCAGTCTGCGCTTAAAAAAGCTACGTCTACACCTCTACACGTTTCTAATATTGTGAACATTTGATACCTCTTTCTAATTAACCGTTTCAGTTTTCACAGTGCAAGGACAGTAGATACAGGGACGAGAAAGCAGGAAAAAAAATTCGATTTTAAACGTCTTCATATTCACGGGGAGTTAGATGTAAACAAACCACGGCCATTGTTAAGACGTGGTTCACCATGGACAGTATTATTGTAGTTAGTTTTTACCATTTTGATGTTAAATTAAAAATAAAACTACGAGCGTAAATAAAAAAATGCCCATTTGTTTTGAACACTTAAGCCTCGTCAAGAACCGCTAAAATTAGGTGACCGCCATTTTTACAACTAACTCTCCTTGTGTTTAGGTCGTTTTAGGTGATATATTCCAACAGAGGCCGCCAATACACTTTCTCGTCCCTTCTACTGTCCTTGAATTTTCAACTGCTAAGCAGACGCTTTGGGATTTATCGTCTGCTTAGCTACGTGACTCTACGTAAATAGAAAAGGGTAATTTGTTACGTTTGAATCAGCGTTTAAATCATAGCATTGGTTTAATTTACCCACACGGACACAATAGACAGGTAGGAGTAGAGATTGTAGATAATAAATCTACAAGTTTACAATAGCACGAGAGGTAGGTGAAAACGTCTCTCCTAAGCTACTATAGCATCTTCGGCAGTTAGCGAGGAAAATCGTTTACGACGCGTGTAATATACAATCAGGTTCCTTGAAAGAAACAACGTTGACTATACTCGAAAACTCGTAAATTCTTCCGAGAAATCAAGCTCTGCCAATGGTTGGCAGGTCGACGACCTTAAACGCTTTACATTCTCCATTCCGTCCACTAGAAAGGCAACTGCTCGTCTCTGGCCCTTACCTTCGCTTTTATTTCTCGCTGTGATGGGCGCGCTCGGATCATTTTAGAGACTCTCGGAGCGTTCGGAGTCGGAATGTGCAGTATATTTCCAATAATTGAGTAGAGACAGAGAGAGAGCTGCCTCTATTTTAAGCTAATAATGAGCTTTAATTTAATCTTTATTAAATGAGTGGAAAAGAAGAGCGGTGAGATGAGCTCTTCATTTTTGCTCTTTTTCCACCAGACAAACTCAAACCATGAGCAAACTAGTAGTTTGCCCATGCTCAAACGAAAGTTTGATAATTAGCATAAAAACCGTATTTTCTGGGCTATAAAATCTACGCTATTAAGTTGATTTTTCAGAATTGTATCTTATTTTGGTAGTAATATGATAAAATTAGTTTGCGTTTTAAAAGGTTCTTAGAGATCTGATTTAGGTTTCTTTGTCCTGTGAGCTGTTGGATGAGACGAGCGGGAACTATTTTTTCTTTATTCAGCTGAGTGTGAGAGAGCTTTAGCAGTTTTCATTTCGATATTGAGCGAATTGATAAAAAAGATGAGTTCTCAGTGATTGCGTTTGATCCGAGTGCTTTTGAGAGAAGAGACAAAAATTTCAGGTTAGCACGAGCCGCTTGTGTGTTGAGATTGGATTTCCAAAAAATGCCCATCCCTGATCTCTCGTTGAGAAAATTCACTTCCCAGATCTCAGCGGGGTTGTACTTTAGAACTATCAGTTACTTCAAACTTATTTCGTACCACGTTTGCCTTCGTTAGTTTAATTTATTTGATGCTAATTTAGAACAACCCTCGCGTACTTAAGCCGAATTATTTTTTATTTAATTTCATTTGGAAGTTTTAATTAATTTCGTGAACGTGAGTACGGTATAATTGTAGCGGAACTCTTAAGATACACTCCTAATTAGGCGTTTTTTTCGGTTCTAATTGATTTCGGTATTTCCGCGTTTATGAGAGAAAATTAATTGTTCCAAGGTGTCGCCAATACTTAACCGGAAACGTTAGTGATTTACGAAAATCAAATATTAATCAGCACAAAGGCAAATCATTCCACGGTAATTATTAATTGTAAATGTAAGGAATGTTCTGGTAATAATTACCTAGGCTATTATTATTTCAGGCAGACGGGGTAATATTTCGAAAATAATTCCTTTAAAGCATAAATTCTCCTATAAATCGACTGTTTAATTTCCTATATTCCTATAAATGTTTTGGGGTTTTTCATTGGTCACCCTGTAATGTTTTAAACAAATTTCGTACGGGATGTTCCTTTACGGTTTAATAATTATGGTCGAGTTTCCGCACCTTGTGACACAGCCCTTAGTGACGCCACTGTTCGTATTACTGTTTGTCAAATGCCAATGACAGATAATGGCTCATATATTTATTACTTACGAGTGAAGATAAGTTGGGTCACGGTGTAGTGTCTATGACCAAGAATTTATATATTTCTCCTTTTTTAGAATGCCTATACGTTGATCCGCAATCCACATCACGGTCTAACAGTACTTTATTCCCCCTTAACTGCCAATCAAATAGGCGCCGTATCTCATTGGTTGAAACACAAGCCGGTGACATTTTTCCTTACCCCCCCTTATGGCGTTAAAAACCAGACCATGGTACCCGTGGACTGTCTCAACATAAAACGTGTCGTACGTGATTGGCAGGAAGTACAGATGAAAAGATTTTCATCGCTTTCCATTCTACTCGACCTTTTAAAAAGACACGCTTGTCACTCTGCGAAAACGATATGACAGGCTCCTCCCTCGCATTGTATAACATTCACATTCCTAATGTGATACACACAAATTACATCCACACGCATTGCATTCAATCTCTTTCCGCATACTTAAACAAATACTGAAAGTCCTACCGCGGAAAGTTTTCGCCAGCTTTACGGCATAATTTGTTTTAGTGGCGTTAGATTAGCCGCAGAAGCTGAGAAGCCTGAAAGTTAAAAAGATCAATAAATTATGGATAAACTATTGGTAAGAAATTTATATTAATTTTGGTTTGATGGAAATGTTATAAAAAAAATTAAATTTAGAAAATATTCATGAATTTCGGATTGAAACATGAACTTAACAATAAATTTTAAAATAGAAAAATGATGAAATCGGGAACAATATTTGATATTCAGAAAAAAATCTTAAATAGAAAACAAATCATGAAATCGGGAATAACATTTGATATTCAGAATAAATCTTCAAATAGAAAACCAAAAAACATGATCTTCATAGTAAATTTTAAAATTGAAAAATGGTGAAATCGGGAATAATATTTGATATTAAGAATAAATCTTGAAATAGAAAAATGGTGAAATCCAGAATATCACTTTAAATTGAGAAGAATACTTGAGATGAATTTCCGAATAAATTTTAAAATAGAAAATACATGAAATCCAAAATGTACATGAAATTCAGAATAAATCTTGAGATACAAAAATCATGAAATCAGGAATAAAGCCCCATTTTCAATCACGATTTTTCCGAACAAAAATCACGCTTTTGCGTCAAAACCAACCGCGAGAAGCTTCGCTATCGGCTTTTTTGTCACGAGAAGCAGATATCTAAATGGATTTGATATAGGCTTATTTTGAAGTAAACGTGCGTCCAAAAAGCAAAAGCGAAAAGCCTAAAATTTATCGTCATTGAAAACGGGGCTTAACGCATTAAATCCTGAAAAAATTATGAAATTTAGAATAAATGATAAAATATCAGAAAAAATCACGAAAAGTAGGGTAAAATTAAATAACTACCAACGTTGTTATTCACGTCGATAGTGGTAAAATAAAATTTAAACTTTTATGTCCGAAAAAGTAGAAATCCGGAAATGAAAAACAAAAAGATATGAAAACATTTCAGAATCCAAGAAAAAATGAAAAGGTGCAGTACAAAATTAAGAGTTATGGAATCTCGTTCATTTTGTAACCAACCATTATTTTTAAGTAGTAAACAAAAAGACTTGGCATTTACTTTTAATACATAATCTCGTGTTATCTTGAACACACCATTTTTAATTGAAGGTTCGCGAAAGGCCGAAATATCCGGTTTTGTAGTAAAACATTCAAATGCTATGCGGGATAGAAGGTTAACTTAAATTACAAATGCAATAATAAATAACACTAAATTTCCAGACCCGCGTTACTCAAAAAGGTCACGTATTTAAGGCAGATTCCATTCCTTACACGCCACAGTAACTGTTTGGGATAAAAACGTTGAAATTTAAGACTTCCCGTTTGAAGAGAAAAAGATAACGTGAAATTTTGCCAATTCAAAGGCTTAGGTAATTGGAAGTTCAAAATGAAATGCGTTAATTGGAGTTTTGTCTATGTGGTAAGCGCAGACGAAGTGCTTCTCAACTCAAATAAAAAATTCGATTACATTTTATGAAAGAAAAGACAGGCGTTCAAGCGTTGCAATCTGCGGAAATCATTTGCTCAAAAGAAATTGTTCTGGTCAGCTGCTTTTTTGAATCTAATTAGTTACAGCTTGTTATGGTTATTGTGTTACAAATATTTTAACAATGTTAAAATATTTCGCTGATGGCATGATTAGACGCGCTCTTATAATTTGAATCTTTGACGACAGCAGTCTACCAATAAACCACCAAACTTGTTGAGGTTAACGGTAATAGTTAGTGTAGGGAGCTGTTGGCTGGCGTGGCTTGCAGGGCTTGCCACCAACCTCCGACGAATTGTAACCGGGCCACCTGAATTAATGGCTTTAAAAGTCGCTTGATGACTGAGGCCTAAGGTGGTGCCTTAGGTATTAGCCTAGCTGATTATTATTATGATTGTTATTATTATCTGTTAATTCTTTACTCTCCGACGAAATCAAAAACGATAATTTATATTTTTTTAATTAAAGCTACATCCTTTAAGGCAGTACAAAGAAATGTTTGAATTTGTTTCTGCTATTTTTTTAACAAAGCCCAAACAATCTACGGAATATTCATTCAAGCTCGTGATAAACAAATGTTATGCCAATTCAATTAAATTAAGTTAAATCATAAGTAACATAATAACAATAAAAATGACAATTAAAGAGATTTACAACGAAACTGATTTTCTTAGTTATTGCGTAATCAAGATGTTTTCTCAGCACGGAGCCCTCTAGTGTCTAAAATATGCGAGACTTCCGCTAAGCCGAAATATCTGGTTTCCGATAGATAGGCGGAATATTAGGCTAAAATCATAAAAATTGGAAAAGTTTTTCTGGGCGCCACGAGCTCATGCTTTTTTTATCACGCATGATTCGCAAGCGGGCTTTCATAACAAAGCCAAAGCCCCTCGCGACTCCAGAACGGGCTCTCCGATATTAGGCTTAAATTTTTATCAAAACGTAGTCATCCAAAACGGTAAGTCGCGAGTCCAAGTCACAGCTTGAAGAGAGTATCAGTGCCGAGAAAAGGTTCGGTTAGAAAATTAGCATTAAAGCAATAGGATTGTTATTATGTTACTTATGGTTAAATGCAATTCAATTTAATTTCCGAGTCGTTGAAGTTTTATTGTAAATCTTGTTTCTATACCAGTTACTAAAATGTTTTACCGAAAGCATATAAACAAAGTAGTTTCTACTTTTTTACGTCTTATTACGAAAGGGAATATACTTATGAAGTCATCATAGGTATAGTGAAAGAGTACTGACATACCCTTTCCCCCGTAAAATTATCCTAAGCCTTAGCAGCGATCTCATCGAAATTTCTCTTGGTTACTATGAACACCAATAAACTCAAATTTATTTGTGTCAGTGTTCGAGTTTGGAGAATAACTTTTTTTTTTTGTGTTTTTCATCCAAAATAACTTACTTTTCAAATTAATCCCAGCCATATTTGAATTACCTCAATTCTCTATCGTTCAAGTGTATTCTACTTTAGAGGTACCGAAACGAACACTTAAAAATCACTCCATTACAACAGTCAATCTTTTGACAGAATAAGATTTGTAGGTTTGTGCCTCCCGGGCAGTAAAATAACTTCTTCTCTTTCAATATTCTCGAAACGCCTATTGATAATACCATAAGTGGATAATAAACGTAAGTGTGACACTTTCTATTCACCCAATGCAATGACAACGTAAACCATTACGTATCGACGGACTGACAACCCTCCGCGAACTGCGCCTAGTATTTGGAGGAAGTCCGGAAAATCGTAGACCGGCGGCTTTTTTGACGGACCAGCCAAGGCCTATTGAAAATTGAAATGCTTTCTAAAGTGTAAATAACGCTTACTTTTGGAAAATATTGATGAATTTATTGAATCGGAAGTTAAAAATAACTATTATAAACGTTGGCTCCATTTGGGAAAATAGTTTTTTTGAAACCTAAACGCGTGTACGCTCGTATTTCTCGCCATCAAACTAGCCAACTATTTTGCCAACGGAAAGAGTAGAAAGGTACGAGTTTCCTGTTCGGAAACTTCCTATTTCGCAATCGCTCCACGACAGATTATCATTCACCGAATTCGTTCTGTGCCATACTTATGTTTAATATCCACTTATGATTATACCAAGAATGTGTTTATTTATTATCTCAGGGAGAATTACTATGTTGAGAAGATCGCTAGCGTGGCTCTGCCAATCCCAATCGCGCTCGATCAGTAACCTCCATCCCTATAACAAAAATTAAATCAGTCCGGTTTCTCATTGGTTCCCTAAAACTGACGTTCTTCGACGCGATTTAAGTTCACGTCGATGACGTAGTTCCTTCCCCCCTTTCTCGTGCCGAAAGAAAACTAGACCATGATCACCTCACCATTGCCATTCTCCCGAGGTATAAATATATACTCTTGATAATATACTTGAAGCGGCCGGCGAAACGTTTTCGAGGCAGAGATGAGCTGTATTCCAAATAAGCAGTCGCGTTAGTTCGTTGCGTTATTTGTACGTTGTGTACGCTGTTCTAAACTGGTTTAGATAAAACCTGTAAATAAACTGTTTCCCATTTTCTATTTTTGGTCAAAATTCGGAACCTATTTAACTCGCTTGCTGTGGCCTTGATTTTATCTGGTAAAGAAATATTTGCCGAAAACAGCCGGTGGCGTTTTTTAAAAAAAAGGCAATTGAAAGCCATTATTGGGTATCGGCGAAAGCCACGGACACTTCATTTCAAACAACCCCGTTAAGACTGTGTTTTTTAGAGACACAATTTATATCGCTTTAATTTATTTCCACAAATAAAACGCGTTTTTGTCGGACAACTTGCGTTTGTTGCTAACATTTATCCGCAAATTCACACTAAACAAAAACCAAAAATAGCAAATGATTAAATACATTTGGAACATCGCTGTAAGCGAATGTCAATTAAATTTAATGGAAAATGTACGTTTCTATTTGTATTTTTTAGCTGAGCATTTTCGTTTGAAATACATTCACCGTAAACCCGCCCGCTTTACTGACTAGGAAATATATGCAAGTGCCTATAAGACCTGCACTTTCGTTGGGCCGGGATTCTAAACTTAGGTTTCCTTACAGTTATTATAGGGAAAAACTTAAATGGTACATTGGGGCCCGGTTAGAAGACTTTGGCTAGGGTCCAGAAAACTGCTAACGTATGGCCCTACCCAACTGATTTGAAAATAGAGAAGCAAAACTCAAATAGCGCAGGCTCGTTTTCCGTCACAAGATGTTAAAATGATCCTTTCCGTTGACTCGGCAGCTTATGACGTCAAGAGTATATTTTATCCCGCAAAGTTTCCCTCCAAAAACAGTAGACCAACTCGTCCTTTCTGATGCTTTAAGAATTTTAATGAACCTTTCGTGAAATTGACTAAATTTAAAAACACGAAATAATTTGTATGAACAAGAATGTTATCGTTGGACTATGTTTAGACGATCCGTGGACATTTTAGTCAAATTTCCCCCTGATTGAATGTGTGAAAAATTATCAATTATGCTCTGAATAAGTCGATTCCGAAAGTCAGTATGTGCTATGTGAAAACTCCCTTCCCCGATCTTATGAAGACTCACCTCTGTTCCCAAAAAAAAAATCAGTTTACCGATATTTTAAATTGAATTTTTTTTCTTGATCACAGATTAAAATAAGGAAAACTATTATCAAGACACAAAAACGTTGATTATACGCTGTGGCTTCTAGAACCAGTTCTATTAAAAGAATACACCGTTATCAGTTATGTTTAATGTTGTTTTTCCCTGTAGGATGTAGAAGAGGTGCTCACAAGTACCTTTCAAAGAATGACACTCATCAACACACGCCACAGATACGTTACGCTACCTGGTCGCATTTACAGAACTACTAAACCATCTTTAATTTTGTACGGTTTTCCTTATTGTTTAACGCTTGTCAAACTCTCCAATAAGATTAGAATAACATAAATTGAGGCTAAGGTGAGCCAAAAACATCGTAATAAATATTAAATGGCGAAATGCATTATGTATTAAAGACAAATAAATCACAATTAATCATTTACCTTGTTTAAGTAATGCGGATCCCATTTTCCCCTTACTCCGGGGCGCTAAGCTGTAGTTGTGGGAACTGCCCTCCAGATAGCGCCACCGAGTACCAATTTTTAAAACTAATTAGATTAACGCCTCTCTCAAAGCGACTTATAGTCAAAATCCTTTTAGCTTCTGTAATTTCCGTTACTTATATAAGGTAATACCCCTTTAAGGGGTGAATTGTCATTACAAAACAGTAAATTATAATGCTTTTGTTAATAACCTTTCGTCTAGTTCAAGGTGACTACTTACTACTTAGACTAGAGTAAATAAAGACGAAATACTTACGGATGTAACATGGTGACTATTTGACTAGAGTAAATGAATGCTGAATAGCAATACGAAACACTTGCGGATGCAAAAAGGTGACTACTTAGACTAGAGTATGTGTAGACTAAGTAACAATACGAAATATTTACGGATGTAACATGGTGACTATTTGACTAGAGTAAATGTAGACTGAATAGCTATACGAAACACTTACGGATGTAACATGGTGACTACTTAAGACTAGAGAAAATGTAATACGATAGCTTAAAGAAGTTACACTGATCGCTGAATAGCATGGAAGACAAGCAATGCACAATTATACTAATCTACTCGGTGTCCTCAATTAGTCGTCATTAGATTAAATTACTAAACCGCTGGATTTTCGTCTGTTACGCAGACAAATATATCACAAAGCGTCTGCTTGACAGGTAAAAATGCAGCAATTTATGAATTTATCTTGTTGACCGTAGCGGTTATGCAAACCGAAAGAACCAATTAAGATTATTCCAAAACGTTTACCTCCTTAAACATTTACATCACGAATTTTAAAATTGTAAAAAAAAAATTATTTTCTCTGACCAGAACTTCCCGGTAGACACCAACAACGATCTAACCTTTCCGCCATTGTGAAACGTATAGCACTGTACATCGCCGTACAGTGGCGCTACTAGAGATAAGCTATTGAAAAATAAAACGTGGAATTATCCCAGCCTATTTGAACAGAGTCTTAAGTTTATTAAATTTCTATGCATTATTTATGAAGTGGCGATGGAATTGCACCCGCCGTATATTAATTAGATAATTTCTCGTCTCTACCCGAAGAGTGGCCAAATTATATATTTTTCTTATTTCGAAGCGGATTTTACCTTCTTCTGACATAATAGAAGGAAGATAGAAAAGAAGATGCTGCTAAATTAAAAGAAAAAAACCCGGTTTGTCTGGTTTTGGGTCGTACAAGAAAATGTTGAAAAAGTCCGGAGGGATTTTTCATTCTCGCAATTTCGCAAACTAGGCTTCCCAACGTAATAAATTAAATCGGTCCAAGCGAACGCCAGGATAATATTAATCCAAAAAGGGGTTGTTGCCGAGCTAGAAATTGGGGCTTTAGCGGCGAACTCAAAATCTTCTCATCATATTGTTATGTAGGACACAACGGGAGTTTTTGATGGAACGCGTGTGCTCCCAAAAACGCGTTTTTTTTAAAAATAATCACTTCAGTCCAAGACTCTATTGAAGCGATAAAAACGGTTGTTATTAGTGGATGCTGCGAATATTCTAAGCATAGTTATTTATTCTCGGATAATTATATAGCCATAAACCCCCCAAAGTGATGTGTTAAAATTAAATTGGTAATATTAGGATTTCAGTTAAGTGTGTAGAGTATGTAAGGAATGCAGAAGTGATTGAGGAGCTGTCGTTTTTGGGGTTTTTATTTAATACATGCGTATTTTTCGTACAAATATATATTCTTTCACGAGGATCCAAAGTTAAGGATAAAACGGTGTGTGATTTATCACTGTCAAAAATCACGTTCAAAACAAACCGCGCGCTGGCTTGTTTTTTTAATTAAATACAATTTAAAGCTTAGCACGCTGATAATTATACCTAACTTCCGAATCTTTGGTTTATTGAATAACTCGTAAGATTTTATTTAAAGAAACCTTGTTCACCGGATATGATGTAAATTACGTCACTTCCAAAAACACGTCGTCAACTAGATGGGAACCGGAAGTTAGTGAAGCGGATTTTGAAAACGAGCAGAATTTTTCGCGCGTTTAGTTTGGCTCGTGATCACGAGATTTTGTTTCCATGATAACCTTTTCAAAGAAATATCATAATTTTCCACATTCAAACTGCACAAGCTTCTAATTTCTAAAACATGATTTTGGTTCGTGTAAATATATTATAAAACATTTATGTTTATCCAAATATTATGTTTTGAAGGTACATTCTTCCCTAAAGAGTTTTGAATCCTTAAAACATTAAGGTTACATTAAACTTCCATATGCAATAATGCAAAATAAAATTGACCGATCTCAACGTTACGTCTATGAGGTCTAGTAGTTTAATTACTTGCTTTTATACACTAACATGGCGACGTAATTTTACGAGCAAAATTAATTTGGAATGATAATTCGATGATGGCTACAGAACTTGGCTTTATTTCAGTTAATCATCTTAGCTATTGAATACTTAACTCGAGTCGACTCACGGCTGGTTTAACATAACAATAGTCAGCTCCTAAATCTGGATCCATTCTTATCTATTTGAATGCGTCAAGGAGGAACAGTGCACGTCAAGTGCGGACAACAATATCTTAAATGGGGCGTGCTTCCCGTAGTCCAAAACCTACAACAAACGTCAATCACTTTACTAACTAGTACATTCGTAATATTCCACATTGGAACGTCGCATTTCATTTTTGGTTAAAAGTCTCCTCGTGAACCTCGAACAGCAGACAGCACTCAATCGTGATGAGGACGCCCTGTTCGTCGCTTTAACCAAGAATCTATGCGGATAAAGAGAGAATATGTATGCAGCACCGTGTTTGCTTCGTGGTTCCCCGGAAGAGAAACCACGCCCCTCGGCCTTTCGTCGTGTAATCTTTTCCCCTTGCTGTCGGTAAGGGGGAAGATACTCTGGTACGACCGCGAGCTCTCTTTCCGTGTAGGAGGACAATATCACCCGGGAATCATATAAACAGAGACAATAAATTCTACTGCATATTTTCTATTAACCAGAGTACATTCTCGGTAAAACAAATTATCAATGACCATCGACCGAGGGTTGAAAGAAAGTGAGCAGTCGGGCGCGTAACCCGGTGAATGCGTCTCCAAAATTTAAACGATGTCTTAAAGATATCCAAAAAAGAATGGTCCCACGCCCTAACGCTTTGTTGGAGGACGCGGACAATTCGACGCTTTTTTGTAACGATTCGTGTCAACTATTTCGCACGTCGCCAAATTGCCGGGAACCAAGCGGCCTTTTCACTCGAAGGTGTGAAAGTTTGCGTCGCGTCTAGTCACTGATGCCAAAGAACTTCCGCGTTTTCTGCTTAGATAATTCGAGATGGGCGTTGCGGGGATGATAACAAATAGTTGGTTCTTTTATTTATTTCTTTAAAAATGATGGTCCTGGTCGTTTCGGTATCTCTTTGAGGGAGATCTTGTTCTCTTTGGCACCCTTTTTCCAAAAGGGTATGAGCTTCAAGGTGTAACCTTTGAAATAAGGAATACGCTAAACGTATATCACGTATTACAAAATGTACCGTTACTGAAAGACCCGTTATGGTAGAAGTATTTAGAAGCCCTTGTTGCAAGCCTGTAATACGCCATTTCAGTATTTTTTGGGGCGCCATTTACGACGGTTTTATTCGGAAGCGGGTAATATTTTGTATAATTGTTAAGTTATTATTATAATAAGAAAATATTTAATTCCATTGCCATGTTTTAACTGGATATTAATAAATAAACAATTATATTCACTCAAAACATCACAACTAAATTTTCAATTTAAGTTTGGTAGAAACTTAAGAAAAGGAAATTACATTAAAAAACATTTATCTTTTCCGACAGTAAACAGCGCGTGGTGCCTTTGAGATTTAATAAGTTAGTTTAACAAACTATCAGATCATAGAAATTTCTAATAATTATTTCTAGACAACATGTGCATTGAAATCGCACTATGTTTTAAGAAAGAGGCTATTCTGTAAAATATCAAAAAATGACAAAAAAATCATGATTTGTCAAAAATGACTATGCGCGTGTGGAGAAGATGCTGCTATCGAAATATCAAAGCATCGATACTATTGGTCAAATTCCAAATCGTGGCGGTCTGTAATGCCGGCATAAGTGATTTTAATTATATGATTCGATACGCGGTCGATGGTGCCATATTTAAGCCTTGGGTACCAAAAATAAACAGATATTGGTCCTACGCTTAAACATTTAGTTTATGATTTGACTTAAATACCGGATATAGCGTAATATTCTGCCACTTTTAGTTTAATTTTCATATATCTGCCCCTTCTCCAAGTTCTCCACTTTTTTAGACGTATCGAGATTTTATTTGCCATTTTGATATTAACAGATTAGCCTTCCTGTTTCAAATGACATTTTTAGCAAATATTATAAAGATATTTTTGGGTTCTACAAAGTAAATATTTGATGAATAACTGAAAATATTGTATTGAGATTTTTTAGCATTTCCTAGTGAAAGCAATCTGGAGAAATCGAAATAAAATTAAAAACGCTGTTCAGGTCAAATGTTTTAAGCTTCATTTAGAAGGTCAAGAGTTAAAGACCCGAAATTTATAAAAAATAACATTTCAGGAAACTACACAAAAAACGCTTTAAAGCAGCTCTATTCTGCTAAAATTTTGCTATTACTTACACCTAGCTTGTCTTAGAGGTCATGCTCATTTTTAACATTTTCTGTAATTTTTCAACGTCTAATGTGTCACTAAACCATTCAATGGGTGTGAAAAATATTTCAGAAATGTTTTTTATGGCATTAAAGACAGACCCCTTAGCAGAATTTGGAATAAAATCTGAAGATTTGGATTGACATTGTACGGCCGTTTGTCATGGAATGACCCAGCACATAGAAAATGAATTCCCGAAGAAAATTGCAAATGCCAGGAGTGCCGTAGTTTTGAAAGGGCGGAAATGTACCTTTGCAACTCGACGTGTTTCAAAATTGCCCAGTTGCTAATTCAGACTCTTATTGTAAATTAAAATTCCAAGTGTTTAGATTAAGGAATTGGTTGTGAAATCACCTGTAAGAATTGCCCTTTGAACTATATTTACAAGAATCAAATAATCATACAATATATTCAAGCGATTGGAATTACTGTAAATTAGTTGGGATTCTTTCAAGGAGATTTCGTTCGCTTTTGTGACTCTGAGATTTCGTTCGCTTTTGTGACTCTGAGATTTCGTTCGCTTTTGTGACTCTGAGATTTGGTTTACTATTGTGAATCTGAGATGTCTTCGTTATTGTAGCTCCGAAATTTCGTTCACTTATGTGACTTTGAGATCATGACACCTAAAGATGAGATTTATGATGATAAAGTACGATATTTACTTTCTCAATTGCGACAAAAAACAACCATTAGAGACAAGCATTTGTACCCTGTGATTTGACAAGCTAAATTTCTTCGTGACCTTAATGAAAGGGTGCCGTAAGCAAAGAGAGAACGCGATATGAGTATTATTCCGGAGCTAGAAATGTCGGCGGACGTAGAATTTGAAGAACGGGTTTTCGGATGATTGACAAACCGGAAAAGGCGCGCGACGGCCCAACGACTATTACGCATTCGTCCTTGCTGACCCCTCTTTCTCGCGTCTCACCCTGTCTCAGTCCTCTGGTCCGATCCCAAACGGCGTACTGAAAACTCAGCTAACCAACATCGTTTTAAAATTGGAGAATCGTGCGGAGATGGGCGCGTTCAGCTCGTTGGGAGCAAAATTGAGGACCAAAATTATCCCTTTAAAAACATGAAATCAGAAATTAGAGGTGCTCCGATTACGCTTTTCAAATTTAAGCGAAAAGTTAAGAATGTTATTATAATATAATATCCCTTATGAGAAACGTTTCCATCTAAGCAATACAAATGTAATGTGCAAAGCTTTCGCAAACTCAAGCCATATTAAATTGAGCGTGAATTTCCCGGCAAATCTCGGATGTGTAATTTATTCGTCAATTATATTTTCTCAATGTAATAGTTTTAATTAACCTTTATACGATGTATATTTCATCAAAATAATATTTTGAGAAATCAGTGAGAGCCCGTGAAGGTACATGTTTCAAGTGAATAAGAAAATCAGTTTAGGCAGATGGGCAATTCTTTCAAAAGATATAGATTACAGACTTCCGCTAGCACTCATACTTCAAATTGAGTGCTAAGCCTTTACCCCGCTCAGATCGGATCGTGAGCTTGTGGTCATGAGCAGCTCTACTTTCAAAATGCCCATCGTTATAAAGCCGGCTCAACTAGAATCTTCGCAAACTCCTTCCTTTTCTTGATGGGAAACACGTCGCCTGAAAGGAAAAACCACGTAACCTTTTGGTGGGCATTTTGAGAAATATCGATTTAAATATTTGAAAGAGCAGGGGATAATTAAAGCACGCGATTTTTGAAAAAAAATATACTGTCGCAAATAAATGTGATAAAGGATTATAGTTTTCACTACTGGTATCAGAAATCATCGTACAATTTAAATTACTATTCAAAGAAAAAAACACGTAAGTCGGGTTACTTGGGTTTTGCTTTCATGGGACGAATAACCCTCCGGCGACCAAACATTCTTTCGGGGCCGAAAAAAAGGATTATTCTCGAAATACGAGCGCCGCTTCCAACCACAAAGAGGTTGGGGTTAACAGACAGGGAAATGCGCGCCAAGTGGGTCGAGTCCGCAGTCAAGGTCTCCCTCCCGCGTGCCGTTTTTCGCGCGCTAAAACAGAAAATGGAAGAGATCAAGGGTTATACTATATTTACAATTACTTTTGAAAGTCGCGAATCGGGGCAGCGCTTTAAGAACTATTATTATTATTATTAAAAAAGTGGTTTGGAATTCCAAAGACAGTTCACTCGGTTGGAAAAACAACACGACCGCTAAAAAATTTGGTTTCGACTTCACGGTATAGAAATGGTTGTTTTCCCTGTTGTATGTTTTTGTGGTTTAGTTATTAAACATTTCTACTACGGGATTTAACATAAGCTTGGGGTAATTGGTCCTATATTTAACGTTAAAAAAAAGTTTCTGCTCATTTTAGCAGATAAATTTTCAATATGGAATCAGGGATGCCAGATTATCAACTGAAAACCCGCCAAAATAAAACTGAAAAAAAAAGCCCAAAAACCCGCCAATCCTTATTTTGAAAAGTAGCCCAAAAACTGTCGATTTTCCCTAGAAAACAAGCCAAAAAACTACATAATTTGTGGTACCCGACCAAAGAGCGTAGTTAATTACGCGTATGGGTCACATGACCTAGAACTGATAAATAGAGCTGCCAAAAGCGCAGACTCCGTAGACGCTAGTTTCGAAAGTGGCAGCTGAGTTTTGCTTGACGAAGAAGAACGAATTATTTTATTTATTTTAAATTTTAATGGTTTTTGGCTCTTGGCGGTATTCTCAGTACAAAAAGCCAAAAAAAAACCCACGAAAAGCCCAATTTCCCGCCAACAGCTAACCCTTTAATTACCAGCCAATTTTCTTGAAAAGAAGCCCAATTGGCTACTTTCCAGTCCAATATGGCATCCCTGTATGAAATAATCTGCTTTTACCCAAGTGACTAGCAGTTTTCGTCCAATTTCGAGGTACACCTTTGGTAGGACTGAATGTAAAACGTTGGTAGTGGATAGCTTATGTCTGGCTAGTGGCTAAACATTTTCACCTACAGGAAAAATAAAACATCGTAAAAAAAAGTTCGATCAAAACGAATATTTATTACTTTTAGATCATTACACTCCATGTAAATGTTTTATAGGTTCGGTCATCTTGAATTAATCTTTAAAATATTTATTATTCCGGATTTTTATATAAGCATAAAATGAAAAAAAAATTAAGAAATATTGCTAATCTTACAAAAATTTCTATTAACTTGACATATATCCTTATCTGTAATCTCCACAGAAGCTCTACAGAAGCTGAGGAGCTTCTGTAGAGCTTCTGTGGTAACACAGTAAAAGACACGGAACTCAACAGGAAGTTTCGCGTCCCGGTCAAATTAAATCCATTTTAATTTTCTTGGTTGTACTTCGAGCGTTAAACAATTTATCAAACTAGGTGGCGCTTTAGTACTATTATTATTATCATTCCTCACTATACCCCAAATTATGTCCAATTTCGTAATAACTGTGAGAACAGCGATTGACGGTTATGATTACGATTGAGAGTCCCGCTAATGACGGCGCTTCGGGTCTTATAAAATACGCTGGAATCGGAACACGAAGCGAGGGAATCGCACTTTTCCATTAGCCTAAAATTAATTAGGATTTTGGATCCCCGTAGGAAGTAATTGCGCCAATTACGCAGAGCTACTTAAATATTCATAAATTTGACCGATTTAACATTTAGCCGCGTTTTGCGTCAACCAAATATTTAGAAAATGGCGGGTGTGTTATCCGTTACTCTCAATCCTATCCCCTGAGGCCATTTGAAATATTTTAACGAGATTTTAACAGTTTAACATGCTGCAGTTTTTATTTGCTTCTTTATTAGTGACCAAAAGCTATCGCTACGCCCTCTTTTGCTTACTGTTGTAAACTAGATAGGTTGCGTCGTTTGGCGGCCAGTAGCGTCAAAAACTGTTTTGGTACGTAAAGTAACGCATTTATGCGTATCAGCAAAAGCGACATATTAGCCCATAGACCTAAGAAAACGCTTCCAGTACATATCCATCTAGTTAGCTTTGTAGTCGATAGTGAGACTTGCCTTCGGTAGTTATTTCAAACAATAGAGTGCTTTCTATTTGAAACTCATGACGCCACCAATGTAATTCGCCTATTGAAAAAAAACAGGTAACTGTCATGGCGACGACGGTGAACACTGCAGCTGTGACGTTACACGTTTTAAAAAAGTATCAAACGAAAACACTCTATTTGCGTCATATTTTAAACATTTTCTAAATAAGGGTATTAAAGTCGAACCTACCTTTAAATGTTTGTTTTCTTGTTAACATTTTGTGAATAGGTCTATTACTCTTATGCTTATGGATTGTCAATTTTTATCATTTCAGATCGACTTCGTCAAGAGTTCAATGACTAATTAACGGAACCCTACCTCCACTTTATCTTAACCAACAAGAATCACTTTCTTTCCCTGAATGGGTAACTCTCAGGGAGCCCAGCTCCGACCTACCAGTCCTTTCTCTTCTTCCGGTGACAGTCAAGGCTTTGGAGCCAGGAAGCACTACAAAGAACGAAGAAGGTGGAGTGGTGGAACCAGCAAATTCGCTGCTCCCGAAAACCGGGTACTCCCTCCGCCGGTGGCTGGGCAGAGGTTGAGGACCACGGATAATGGACATATCCTGCAGAACGGAGGCACCATCAGTGGACGGAAGCTGGCCATGCTGGCACAAGAAAGGGAAAGGCGAAATGAGAGCAGCTTCGAGGACGAGGACTACAATAGGGATCTGAACGAAAGCGGAGACACGACGGGACCGGACACTCCGGGGGCCAGCAGCAAGATGCTCTACGGACATAAAAAGTCACACAGCGATCCAGACATCATTCACAGTATGATTCGGTGAGATATTAACTGTCTAAAAGCGTGATACAGTACGGTGCTGGCTCGTAGTGTTATAGGCACGAATTTTCTCTGTAAAAGAATCTATAGAGCGTTTTTTCTTGGAAACATTCGAAACCCTTCAATAGAGCGATGCGACATAACCATTGCATAAGAATAATAACAACAAAAAGGGCCTAAACTAAAGTAATTAATGGCAGTCGGTACGTATTCTACGAAGAAGGAATATAGCGATAGAAAGGTTAAATTTTTAATGTTATCAGGAGTTAGTCACGCTGTGAGTATTTAACTGTCATTTCGTCAATTACAAAACCCAATTCGTAGCGTTAGAAGCACCATCTGTTGCAATAACTGTTAAGCTAAAATTTAATTACAAATCTACCCTTTATCGTGCCGTTACCTATCGTGCGTTGTTGAAAAAATAGGAAAAGAAATAAAATCAAAATAAAATTAAAAATAAACGAGTGGGAGCGATTATTCATGACCGTAAGCTATCGCTACGCCCTCTTTTGGTTGCCGTCGAAAACAGTATAAGTAGCGTCAAAAGCGACATAAGACCATTGAATTGGGAATAATACTGCTAGAATTACAATTACGATTTCGGTTGCCATGGTTACGCGGGACCTGTTCTGATAAGACTGTAGAAATTCAACTTTATAATTAGGTGGTAGTGCCATCTATATTTTGTAAAGTTATATGGCTAAAAATACATAATTATTAGCTAACTCACCGTAACTTGAGTTAAAAAGGATCGTGTTAACAGAATAAAATTATTTTTAAACAACTTCAAAGGTTTTTGTAATCATACTTTTCAATTTCGCATCAGATTCACGAAAAAATTCAATTGCAATATAGTGGCCACTACTAGAGAAAGATGCCGCCAGGGTAGAACGATAAAGTTGATAAAGTCTCCTTATTGAACGAAATTGGTCCCGCGCGCGCCAGCCAGATTTAGTTGTACCTCTATTTATTCCCAACTCAATGCATAAGACCCTTTGGTAGCGTTAAAGGTAATATAACCTCTCGTATTTCTGTCGCCCTCCGAGGGTTCCAATATTGTCCGCTGCCTCCCATGGCCTTTCACACCTGCGGCGCTGATAATCGCTGATTGTGAAGGGAATAAAGGAAATTGATGGGGTCTTCCATAAAGAACGCGTTGGAGGTTCTATTCCCTTTAACATCCAACAGCGTAAATACTTTTTATGGTACGCAATTAAGTCTATTAGATGGTTGTTATGGATGAAGTAGAAGCTGTAAAAGGTTCATATTTTAATTTCATTATAATTTTACACTGCATGTGTTTCCTTCATAGACCATAGTAACATGGAGTATTTACAAAGCCCAAATTTAGGCATTTTGGTCTAATTTTACAATAGCAGACGCCAGATCATAGGTGCTACTTTGGAACATTGAAAGACCGCGGCGCCACGTACACTCGTTTTGGTACGCTCTAAACATTTTATCATTGACCTTTAAGCTTTTCGCACAAACCAAAGGGACAGAAACGAAATAAAACGGTCGCAACCACAAGTCTGACATCCTTCTAGTTTCATCCCCCTTATTTGCATATTTTTAAAGGACAAACGAAAGCGGTGTGGGGAAAACTAAGGGGCAGAACCTGCTCAAACTGCACCGTGACACTGGCGAAAGGAGGGAAATTTACCAATGATCAACTACAACGCCAAAGGTACTATACCTTCAGTCACGGTGCAGTATGAGCAGGTTTTTGCCGCGTAGTTTTCCCCACGCCACTTTTGTTACCCTTTAAATTTTTTTAGAGAACGACACACAGACGTCGCTCAAAGTTTTCTACTCGTACCTTGGTGAACTCCTAATATTTTTTTATAAAATGGTTCTGTTTTTACGTCCCGTTAATAATGAATTACATAGCCACGGCGCGGTTACTATCAATTCGCAATAATTTCTATTTATCGCAAGTTGCAGTCAAAATAAGACACGGATCATTTTCTTTCGTTGCAGGAACGACATAGTCGGTGAAAGCGAGCACAATCTTTCGAGAAGCATCATCGCAGTGAGTCCCAGCAAAGCGAAAATCAAATCGCGCAAGAAGTCGAGAGCGCCTGAACCTCCTTTGTCCAATACTTTACCCAGAGACCTGGATAAAATACCCATGTTCGGCCATTATCGGAAATCGGGGCGCATTAAACTGAAGATGGACCAGACGATGGCTGCGGCGGCCACGAAGTCCAAGAGTCCGGCGCCTCCCCCTCCGCCCCCGCCCAGCGGCCCCAATGCAATGGACCCGCAGTCCGCCGTTTATGAGAAAAATAAACGAGGGCCATCTAAATGGAAAATGAGTAAGAGTTCTTCGGACATCAGAGAAGAAGACAACAAAGAACCGCCCATCGTTAACTCGCAATCCAAACCGGCTCTTGGCAGGATGGACCTTCATCGAAAGAGTTACGGCGACATTGAAACCAAGACCAATCAAATGTTAACGATCTTCGACACCAGGAACTCCTACAACGCGAAGCTCGCGGAGCACATTAAGCCCAAAACTAACGAAGCTTCTAGGAAAGATAAGCCAAATCTCAACAAATCTTTCCAAGAAGAAATCATGGCCGCCGTTAAAAAAAAGTCCGGCTTTTCGGAAAGCAATTTGTGCGCTCCCAGAGGAACCACGCCGCCAATTTCGTCTCGAGTACACGTAGGGAATCGAAACCAACACGCGAAAACGACTTGGAATGTTGAATTACGCAAAAGAGAGGAAGATAAGCATTCTGAACCCGATTTCGAAGACGTGGAGGAACCCATTACTTACTGCATTAATGAAGAACGCTACAATAAACAACCTTTGTGGAAATCTGACAAACCCGTGGACTTAAACGGGTCGAAGTCGCCTAGATTTGTCAGAAACGACCCAGCGCGATCCAGCCAAATTGACGTTTGTTTAACGAGAGACCTGAAATCCGACTGGAAGGAAAGGTCCCAAAACGAGCACCATCACAAAGCGCAAATGAGAGAGGTTCACAGCCAGATTAAAGTTGGGATAACGGAAAAGGACCTGAAGAGACACACCGAGCAACAAAGGGATTTGAAGCTCGTTAAGACGAGAGAAAATGGTAAATGGATTATGGAAAATACGCAAGACAAATTGACCAAGTCTCCGACGATAGCGCACCAAGGGCTGTGGACGAACAATAAATATCCAGTGGATGTCGAAAATAGACATAGCTTGGCTAAAGAGATTTACCTTCAACAAGAACAACAAAAACGCGCCCGTAACTTGAATCAAATAGAAAATAATCTTTACTCGAAAGAGAACGTTGCGGATAAGGACGGTGGCTCGTGTACGGAATCGGAGTACTCGTCCTCCAGCGACTCGCTTAAGGACCACTACGAAATCGGGGCTTTAATGCGACCAACCTTACCCAGAAAATCTCTCGAGATACCGCAATTTTCACCAACGCAAGCTTGGAAGTCTTTGGTTATCGATCAACCACCAACTTCTTACCTGTCCGACCTTAGTAGCGATGAAGGCGAGATCAATGAAGACAAAATTCGCCAATTCCAAAAGCCAATCGCTCCACGGCGATCTACGGTTGAAAGGTGTACGGATTCTGGAATTTCGCCGGACGCTGGAAGCCCTTTGCCAAATCACGAACATAGGGAGTTGCCATTACACCAACAAACTAGAAAACCGGGCGTTGGTCGTAACGCATCTCCGCCTCCTTTCGCTACAACCAACTGGATACCTCAACAAGATTTGCTCGACGATTCCGATTTGGGTAGCGTTGATCAATTTAACCAGCAGGGTCCCAATTCAAAGAACCACCATTATTGGGCGGAGACAAACGCCGAGAATGGACAGCAGACGAAACAATCCTTCCCGTATGGTATATTTTCTGGCCGTCAACCAACCGAAATCGACGGAACATATCAACTAAAAATTATGCCTGTTGAGAAACAAAAGAGTCGAGGTAAGAAAAAGAACAAAAGCAGTAACGGTGGCCAACATTTTAACAGTTTGAGGAGTCTGAAGAGAGTGTTCGGACTGAAAATGAAAGTGGCGGAAGAACCCAAGGGAATCGACACCAACTGGTCACTAAGTCGCAGCACACCGGTTATAAATAATCAGCCAGATAAAACGTTAATAGGTGAACTTCGACACTCGCCTTCTGAAAACATGTTACATTCAAAGTCTAAGAGCGAGCTAGAGCCCGTTGATTCGAGACCTAATTCGGACGGAAATATGGAATACCGCGTAGAAGGAGAACCTCCTCTGTTACTAAACGAATTCATAAAAGAGAATAAAATCACTAAAATGAAGAAAAAGAACAAGTTCGCTTATCAGAACACAATCCGGAAAGAGGAGAAGAAGAAAATAGAGGAAAAGCTCAACCAGGAGGTCGCGATGAGAGAACAGCGAAGAGAGAAAGAAATACAGTGGATGAATAAGGTCGAAGAGGAATTCAGGAAACGCAGGGAC
This sequence comes from Leiobunum rupestre, assembly GCF_980474605.1. NCBI lineage: Eukaryota > Metazoa > Arthropoda > Arachnida > Opiliones > Sclerosomatidae > Leiobunum > Leiobunum rupestre. Next base: position 32,417,769 of record NC_143385.1, on the reverse strand, counting down.
CGGGAGAAAATAAACATTCGCTATCAGCTTAAAATGCTCAACGACGAAGACGCCTCCTTTGAATGGGACCCTGCAGACATTCCGGTCGCGGAACGAGAGTCCAGGTCGTTACCATACATACCATTGCACTCTCCAAGCACTGTCAATAAAATTAATTCCTCTCCTATTCAAAAACAGGTTAAGAAAGAATCGAATCACGTGAATGAATCTGCAGATTTAAGAACACCCTCGACTACGGCAAGTTCCCCAGACTTACCGCAATGGCCACAATCGACTGGAATGAGCAAGTGGTTAAGAAAGAAAAAGTCCCAAAAACCACAATCTAATAACAAACAAAAACCGCATAACGGTCCCTTGAGTCCTCCGAGGCCAGAGCCAGAAGGAGGCAGATCGTCTGGAGACGAGCATAAGTCCATGGAAGCGGCTGAAGAGAAAAGTGAACAACAACAAATTCATATATCTTTAACTAATTACGACAAAAGAAATTCCGTTTACAAGCAAGAAACTTCGGAGCCCCTAGTAAACGGCAAATCGATCACAAACATTGGACATATGACGAAAAGCCCACAAAGAGACGATTTGATAAGAGCCTTCGCTGAAGGACATTCGGTTGACAGCGACTCCATAGATACTTTTATTACCAGTGTCGAGAAACAGGTGAAAACAAAGCTTGCAAACAACGGACATACTTTTCAGTCACACGTTCGATACAACGCCAAACAAGGGGATAACAAGAAAGTGCCAAAAAAACATTCTGAAATATTAAATAACCATTATACGCAATCGGAACTTACAAACGGATTCAATTCTAAACTGCCAATTAAAGAGCAAACGAAGAGCACGGTTGATAATTCAGATGGTGGTGTATTTGCCAGAGGTCACCCACACAGAAGTGGTGGAAGAGCTAAAGTGGCACCACTTAAACTATCTCCAGAAAACTCTGGTTACTTTCCTCAGCCATATAGCCCCAATAAAGGGTTCAGGTCGATTCCATTCGATGTAGTTCTTAATGGCAACACAAACAGAGATAGCTCAAGGTAAATATTCTTTACCAATGACACCATTGAAAAATTACCATTCCCCTCGGAAAGATTCAATCTGTCAGAACTACTAGTCGAATTTTATAAAAAATTAAATTAATAATTAGATTAAGACTGTATTTATGAGAATGACTATGTTCATGAATGTAATCATTTTAACCGTGAATATCGAACTGCATTAGGTAGTCTGGGGTCAGTCGCTAGGATGGGAGGTGCTTAGTTATTATGACGTCGGTCACGCGCCTTTGCCCAAAAATTGTATTGAAGGGCAGTTTGAAACTTGAGTAGCTTTCAGTGCCAAGGCTTAGCACGAAATTTAGTTTCTAAAAGTTTAATACACATCTTTTTGATTGATAGAAAATAGGTAAGAATATAAATAATAAATTCGTTTATTTATTATTATCAAGTAATTTGTTTAGAGTACAGGTATTTTTCTAAATTCACGAGTCATTTTCTTTGCGGGTTAAATGGCGCCATCCCGGAAACGTTTTGTGGATCGAGTCAACGACAAACACCTGTCTCCTGATTGGCTTGAATGATTACGTAAAACGCAAAAAGGCACCGCCCATCTTAGACCCAGATGGTAGAAAGGGTAATGATGGTTGAAATGAATACATTCATGCTATGTTGGGACGATATTTAGCGTTGCACCCAATCCCACTCATGTTCGAAAAGTAAATACTTCCCCTCATAAAATCCAATGGACGTGGTATCTCATGGTCAAGGTTAGTAAATTTTGGGCTATAAAAGGTTGCCTCGATACGCTGTGGTTGCTAAGGGCTAAGGTTGGTAACTTCGTTGCTAACGAACATCGTGATGTCACTGAGATGAGATCCTATTGAAAATCAATGGGATCTCATCTGGGTGACGTCAGCAACAGACGAATTTTGGAGGCAATCCAAAAATTCTTTCAAACCGTTTCTCGATCGAGACCCCGTTGTCTCATGGTTGCCTGAAATGTTCGTCTTCCAACCACGCCCGGATAGACCCGGGTCGTTAAACCGGCGATCGCCGGTCAGATCGGGGTCAACTCAAATTGGGGGCCATAGATGAAATATTTTGTATTAATGAGAAATGGGGCCTACACGATTGCATAGCCTGTGGGGCCAACTACTAGTCAGTCCGGCCCTGCTTCCAACGCGTCTGAAACGTACATCCCCCCCCCTAGGTATCAATAAATAAAATTTCGTTCGTTTAAAGGGTTCCATCACAGGGTTGAGGGGTGGAAATGAGGGAAATGAATTTGCACTACTTTCTTTGGTGAATGTAGCCAAAAAAAAAAGAAGTTTGTAAAGCGGCGCTATGCCCAAGCACTTAAGACTACCAGCGCCAAATTCCTACAGCGGATTTTTGGAAAAACATAAAAATGATCCGTTTTCTTTCCTACCCCTCACCTAATTAAGTTTACATTGGCAACTAATAGATAAATAAGTGTTATCAAATTAAATTATTGGACTAACAAATCAGTAATAACAACACCTAAATCAATTAAATTGAGATTATCATATACCGCAAAATGAGTCTCTTATAGTGGCGCGCGACGCACGTTCTAATAGACACCGAGCATGCGTCGCGCGGAGTTGTTAAAGAGAAGTGAGAAAGGCGCCTAATGTTGTGTATCGCCATCTACAGCAAAGTCAGAGTACTCATTATTACTACTCGTCAACTTTGGCAGGGTTCGTACATGACCTGGAAAAAGTCAGGGATTTGAAAATGGTTCCTAGTCGAGGGAAAAGTCAGGGATTTGAAAATGGTTCCTAGTCGAGGGAAAAGTCAGGGAATTTTAAAATTGTTCCAAAACGTCAGGCAGATAAATTTTGGAAGATGTATTAAAAAAAAATTAAATATTTTGCAATAATTTAGGGGGTATCAAAAAGCGTTACGTAATTTCTTAACAGCCCCTTTTCATTGAATTTTATAATTTAAATGTACAAGGCACTAACGTTTCATGTTAAAAATTTTAGTACTTCAAGGCATAATGCACCACAGGATTTAAGGACAGCTGTTGAAGCTAGATGACAGATCAAAGGTAATAACAAAGTTAATTTTATATTCAAACTACGGGTCGAAAAAACTTCAGTCCGATAAATTATTTTGCCATTATGGCCAATGTGAAGAATAGCCCTCCCCCCTATTATTTTTACGATATATTGATAGCAATTTTTAAGCCGAACTTAATGGTGTATTAATTATTATCGGCAAACATGTAAATAAAAAGTTATCGGGAATTTGAGATTTCATTGTTATTATACGCAGATTTCACTGGCTGTTCTATACTTCGGCCCCCGAGATAGAGTAAGACACACGAAAACAAAATTTCATTTTGGTCTATACCAATTGAACACCAATTAATTATTTGGGCCAATGTGAAGAATTGAACATCAATTAATTATTTTCCTTTAAAATACCATCGCACTCCTTACACACTGGGCTTTCATCTAAAAAAAAAGGTGGGGTTGCTGTTCTTAACTTTTGCCTTTTTTTCTATAAATGGCAACTTGATTTTAGGTAAAATACAGTAGTGAATTTTCTAACAATGCAATAAAATTTAAATTTATTTATTTAAGCTTGAAGCAATAAAGCATTTTGTTCAAGTACTACCAAAACCCATAATTGTAATACTCGGTTTTGAATATTTTCTGAAGTTATTTTTTTTCAAATACATTTAAATATTTCAAATACTTTTCTCACCAAGGTCATAAGTTCCTTAAATTATTTATTTAGTTAATAAAAACATGAAATCAGTTACTTCAAATTAAAATCAGAAGTATATTTAGTTAAAAAGGGTAATTTATCACAGTATATATGAATATATAACTAGGAGTATTAATTATATCTAGTATACTAGAAAAGGATTCATCCTAATCGATAACAATTGAACATGTACCTTCGCACAATTTTTAAAGGATGAAAATTTCCACCAAAACTGTGTATACACACCACAATAAGGTTCTAAATTTACACAGGTAAATAACTGTGCCTCTTGATGAAAATCGTAAAAATAACACTGAGTAGGGATATTTTTGAATGTCTATAATGAGATATTTCCAACATATATTTCTTATGAAACCAATTTGAAAAGCAACAGAAGCCTACTAAGGCGAACATGTAAAGTGAATAAACATGATATATATGTATCATATATATTTATATCCAAGAGTGGTACTAAGCACTTCTGATATAATCAACTTAAAAAAACGTTTTTGTATTTGCAGCTCATCATATTCAAACAGCCAAGAAACTCCTTTGGACCTCAACAAAGTATTATAATTCTTGATTTCTGTATAAAGATATGCAAATTTTAAGTCTAGGGATATTATGTACTTAAAATATATTATCAATAAAAGAAACTTACGTCATTATTTCATTCTTATATGCAATGACACGAACATCACATTTTATTTAGTATTTTTAAATTACACCACTTATACAAATTGGTACAGTTACAATGTTTAATGTATATTCTACCAAGTATCCACCAAAGTAACCTTAAGTCATTTATAAGGTTTGTTTCATAAAAAGTAACAAAATCAAAATATATATATACATAAATGTTTATCGATATTGGTAAAAAAATCAGTTCATAACTAATATTGCATTGGTATTGTAGCAGTACTGATATTGGTTAAACTCCAAAACTGGTATTATTATCAGAAACAGTTAAATTAAACTTTCAGCCAACACCATAAATAAATATATAAAAAGTATTGGAACTTAAAATGATAAAAATAGGTCAAATGTTATAAACTAAATATCGCACTATCTTGTCAAGAATTATAAATCTACGATTATGACGTACAAAAATATGGAATCGACTACAAGCTAGATACATGGCACAATATCGAAGTTCTACTTTTACATCTCTGGGTTCTTGGTCCTATTTATACTAGTTTAGGACTTAATAAATATTGAAAATTGATAGTTAAAATGTAATGAAAGTATTAAAAACAGTATAGTAAATAGTTAAAAACTGTAGACCTGTTTTGGAAACCTCTAGAGAGCTTAGGAGCTATGATTATGACGTGTAAAAATATTGATTGAACTATAGCTGGATACATGGCTCAGTAATACCGATGTAAAAAGTTCTAATCTAAAGCTTGTTTTTTGGCAAATTCTGTTAACGATGAAACTTCAGTTACTTCCGAAGTTGTTGGCGGTTCAGATGCTGTTAAGCAGCTGAATTCCACTTCCTCTTGACTTGAGGCTGTTAAATCTGCATAGAAGAAGCATGTTTTAGTTTACTATTTTGAGGGCTGTGTTAGTTAGTTCTATGGGACGAATACATTAAAAGCAAACAGTTTTTAGAAAATTTTAAAAGATGTGTAACTGGGCTATTGACCAAATTACAGTGCAATTGACCAAATTTGTAATCAGCACCACACTATATTGGAAGTAATGGCACTACAAAGGATTAATTAAGTTCTATTGATGATTTTATAGTTGGTATTTTAACTACTAACCCACAAGTACTTATACTTTAAGACACCATAACTGCAACCCCAAATTTAGCAAAGAATCTTCAATTTCCCAATAAAAACCAAAAAAAAAAAGAAATATTAAGGAATAAACCATGTCAAAAGTTAAATACAATTATTAAAACTATTTCAATGATTGAAATTGGTGACTTGTCCATTATTAATTTGTATTAATCAAAAATTAAAAAAATAATGTATAATGCAAAGCTTGACCAAAGAATATAAAGCCCCAGGAATGGAAGGTGTAGCTCCGTCTAGTGGAACTTTTGCGTAAACCGTTTCCGGTTACTGTGATTTGCTTTGCCGGAAGTTTCTAGCTCAGCCAATAATATCAATCCTTCCATTCCTGGGGCTTTATATTCTTTGGATTGACATAACTTAAAAAACTGCAAAGCGTGTCATTTTGTGCACACATCAATATAACTTAAATAACGTAGTTCATGGAGTAGAATGTGACAAAATCTCTAGTATCGCTGATAATTCACCATTTCTGGGAGACTGAAATGTTGGCATGTTTGCTTCTGAATATTTTTGGAGTGTGATAACATCGAAGTGTAATACATTTGTGGTAAAAACATTTAGTCCCAAAACTACTTACACGCTGAGGTAACATAAAATGTTATAATTATTCCATGTAAGGAATTACCCAGCTAAAGCTGCGTGTAACATTATATTATCATTATATCTTCTGCAGGGAATAAAATAATCCATAAACTATATAAGTAAGGATGATAAGCCTAAAATAATCTGGGTCTGATGTTCATACATACACACATCCACAGACTTGTTAAGTGGTATAAATATTATACATAGAAATTATACATAACTATGGTGCGAAATTAATCACTGGACAAAAGAAACGCTCTTCATCAACGGCTGCTAGGAAAGCAGTAAATTTCCATACCCTAAACTACACATATTGCATGAATTTACTCATTTTTATGTATAAAGTAAAAAATAAGATTATCCCAGAATACATCTTAAAGTGGTTCCAAGTTCCCCCGTACAATCTACAACTAGGAGTAAGAAAAATGACTTCACAGTGGAAACCTGTAATTCTAGGTATCGGGATCTCAGTACCAAATTCAACGGAATTAGCCTCTGGAATAATCTCAGAACTGATATCAAAGAAACTAGGACGTTAACTTCTTTCAAAAAGCTCATAACGCAACACTTAACCGAACTCGGCCTATGACTTTCTACACTTATTATTTGACATGATGTATCTTCTGTATCTCTAAGTATTTTAATTTAATTATTTAATGTGTGGACCCTCTTGTAAATAAGTCTTTGACTTAATAGGTTATCCCTAATAAAGAATTTATTTATTTATTTATTATGCATCTAATAATTAATAGACTTATGTTAAATTTTTCAGAACGATAGGGTAAAAAGATCAGTAACTAAAACGTAATGTTTATGGTACAGCCCCAGACAAAAGTTCTGGACACTTTGTTTTTAAAATGTTACAAAAACCTTTCACAGTAGAAAGTCGAATGATACCTTTTTGGCAAGTTTAAAAAAAGGAGAAACTTTCTGCTATTTTAAATTTTTAAATATTGAATAAGTATTCGACCGAGGCCTAATAAACCGAAACATCGCCTTTTCAACCAATAGAAATTCGTGACACTCTTGCACGTGACAAACACCGATCGACGCACGGAATTGTTTCCTTTTCAAAACTGGATCCAGTTCTGCGTTGCCAGGCGTACCATAATTATGGTACACTTCAATAATTTCACACTGATCTGGTTTCACAATCGGACTAGTGGTTCCGATAATATTGAGGAAAAACCAAAACCAAAAATCGAGCTTATGAAGCCTAATCGAAATTCTTTCAAATTTAAGTCAGTTTTAGTTTGCAGCGAGGAATTGACCGACACCCCGGTATAAGACTATTTGAGTTGTTTACGGTGTTTTATGATATTTCTTGGTAGTTTTTTCGGTAATTTAGGATCTTAATATCATATCTTATAGCTTTGTCAGTGTTTTAACTACGAAGAAATATCATAAAATACTGTCAACAACTCAAATAGTCGTATACCGGGGCGTCGGTCAATTCCTCGCTGCAAACTAAAACTGACTTAAATTTGAAAGAATTTCGATTAGGCTTAATAAGCTCGATTTTTGGTTTTGGTTTTTCGTCAATGTCATCGGAACCACTAGTCCAATTTTGAAACCGGATCCAGTTTTGGAAAGGAAACAATTCCGTGCGTCGATCGGTGTTTGTCACGTGCAAGAGTGTCACGAATTTCTAATGGTTGAAAAGGCGATATTTAATGTTTTTCTACTTCAACCAATTTTATTTCCTCAATTGTAAGTTAGTTAAAACAATTTTAGCTGACCAATTAGCCAAGCATGATTGAACTGAGTGCGAGATTTATATTTAATCAAGGCCAAAATAAGCTAATAAAAATAGATCAATTGAGCTAACATTAGCCAACAAAAACCCTTAGAGAGTGACATTATTATACCCTCTCTGAAGTGAGATTAGGAATAATTAAATCTAACACGAGCCGTTAGTAAGCTGCGAATAAATTTTGTAAAAATGCCCAACACAGTTGGCTAGTAAATGATAAAAATTCTTGGTTATACTAAAAAAATGTTATAGGATCTGAGACCAGTAACCCAGACAATATTTCAATTAAGTTGTCATTCCATTTTTCAATTACACATTATTCAAATTACCAAAGACAAACAATTAACCAACTAGTTTAACCATTTTAGGGTCATCAGTACACTTTTGACAGTAGCACGAGCAAAAAAGGTTTTTCAAAGGCTTTTGAAAGGCAGTATATTAGTGTGATACACCAAAGAAATGCTGCATTAGATAGCTCATATAGGGGAAGTTAGCTATTTTTATACTTATTTTGAATACGCCAATTGTATAAGTTATAAGCAGCCCATTTTTGAATAAATGCAAAAGTTTAGTTTTACACTTGTTGCAGCATTTCATTGTATTTTTCTTTCTCAATCACTATAACTATAATATTATAGATTTAGTTTAGTAGAGAAATCGCTGTTATTCCTCATGTACAGGCCTGCCACGCACGTACGGGCAAACTTACACTCATAATACAACACCTGCTAATGCACGAAGTTACAAATGATGACTTACCAGCTAGAGGTGGATAATGCTTGTGTGATGGAGCATACATGCAGAGTAGGGTAAAAATGTAGCAGTTCCACATGCCATACACTCCAGTGAAAAATGCTGATGTATATTGTAACCTCAAATTGTCTTCGTACTTCCATTTTCCTTCGCTTGCCTAGTCAAATATGTAGGGCATAATTGTTAAAGGTATAACTAAAATCATATTATTTCTAAAATAACTAAAAGATCAAAGAAAATTATTACCTGACCCATAATGAATGATATAATGGTAAGTGCTGCACAAACAAGAGTTGCCATCATAAGGAATTTAAAGCGATAAATAATTCCCTGAAAAAAATCGATATGGTAATTGTTTGTTTCGATTTAAAAGAAAACAAACTTGTGACGATAAAGCATCACTAAAAATTTGTTCGATATTATCACAATTTAACCAATATGGATTTTAACACAAACCAATTTGGCAAATTGATACCAATACTGATTTTCCTCTTAATCAACAGATTGTTATAAATATTCATTACAAAATAACTTGACACAGAAAGTGACTTAAGTCACCTAATCAGAATTGTTAGTTTTTTCAGAATAAGTTGTAGAAATCCAGAATTAACACGGAAAAATCCATAATTTAGACACAAATCAATTTAACAATCCATAATTTAAACGCAAACCAATATGATAAATATCCATTACTTAAACCCAAACCAATTAATTTGGTAAAATCGTTATATCAGTAAGAAAAACTGATTTACATACCTCATAGAACATCCTCCGAGTGCTGCTCATGCTTGGCAAAGCATTCCTCTTAAAGCTAATATTACGGAAGACTCTATACACCATATAGCACAAGAAGATGAAATAAATACAAGCTGAAACTCCAGCAACAATTATGAAAGCCAACTGAAAACGAAAATTTAAAAAAACAATTGACTAAAAATTGGCGAGTGGCTACGAGGAAGCAAGTATCTAACCTACCTAACCTGTAAACTGTACTCAATTGGTAAGGTTAATTTTGAAATATTTCTGCAACTACTTATTTCCGGAGATTTTTGTACACTTTTTGGCTAGTGGAATTATATTTTATTAATATCCTTTAATTTGGCGCCGTTTCGAAGTGATATATCCCCTATTTGAAAATCGTACCATTGTTATATGGCTCATTTGAGGGGTCACATTCACAAATTGGAAGCAATTGAGAGTTTTTACAGTACAACTTCAGTGCTATTTTGTTTTTTAACCCATTTATAGATTTTGGAAATTATTTTCACATAGATTCCATGACTACTAGGTTTGTGATTTTTACTTTAGATTGTATGGCATTTTGATGAATAACTGAGCTCTAGCTCCGCTAAGCTAGCCTATGACTATATTCTGAAGGAAACTTCACCCTGAGAAAATGTTTTTATTCAGTAATAATTATCATTGCGATTAAGAAAATAATTTTCTTTACATATATTTAAAACTGTAAAAGGTTATATACATTTACATGCTAAAAAGTAATTTCCGGGGCCCTCATAATTCTAGCAATGGTTGCATTTTGTGTGCGATTTTTTTGGAAGAAAATGCATGTAAGGGACAAACTATAGCATGATCTAGTTGAAGAAAGTACGCCTGTCCCAATGAATAATACAAAAGTTTCAAAGAGCAAACAAATATTACATTTTTGCATTGTAGAGACAAAATTCCAATTGTAAGTATTGTTTATATTTGATGACCTTTATTATTTAAACTAGTTTTTAGTAGCATGGTCGGTTTAAAAATAGTCTGTTTAATGTGGATTAGAACGCAACCGAAAAATAGTAGGAACCGAACCGAGAACCGAAACAAAAATTGTGGAGAAAATTAACTATAAAACTATTTTCGCTTATTTCCACATATTTGGAAGTAACATAGAACACGCGACGAAATAAAAAAAAATAAATTGGACAAAACAAAATTAAGTGATTTCTAAATACAACGGGTTTTCCTTCCAATTGAGACAATAGACACAATAGTCCTTGTCACTTGTCACTGTTGTCAGTGGTTTATTTATTATTTTTCGCGGCTTTTTCAAAAGTAATAGTATTTGAAAAGTATTCGGTTCTAGATAGAACCGGAACCGCCGAACCAAAGTGACTTCGGTCCCATTTCTTGGAACCAGAACCAAACTAGTGTTCGTACGGGGTTAAAATAAAGTCGGGGTCGGGGTGGGTCTAACCCCGCGAAAAACAAGTCGGGGTCGGGGTCGGGGATGGAAAATTCTTTGTATTTATTAAGAATAGAAAAATTATAAAAATATCCCAATTTTATGATTTAAGATTAGATAGTGCATCTTGTGTAAGCCAGCCTCTGAGCCTAGGGACTATTAGTAATAGTCTTAGTCGATAGCTACGCCGCAAAATTTTCGTTTTAAAAACGAAAACATTTTATCTAAATCTGGCAGCCTTGCCTGCCTTCCGTCCTGTATCTCCATACCGAAAATGGCCGACGATTACGCCGCCGAAAATGTTTTACAAAACTGATCGGCGGCATTTTTTTCCGTTATTTTGAATTATCGACTAGGACTATAGAGTAATGGCAGTGTGACGTCACGTCACGACACCCATGCTTTTTCCTATAGATAAAAAATCGCGACCAAAATGGCGACCATGGTCAAAGCTACGGAGTGCCACTACTCTATAGTAAAAATAGATAAGATAGGTAGATTTTAAAATAGAGGTCTATAGCTTAGGCATTGTTATTGTTTAAATAAGTTGTTTTATAAATTTACAAGTTATTTACAAACGTTGTAACTCCACACTCCTTAGCTGAGACAGAGAGTCCGAAACAACGGCAATTATGAAACTAAAACTTAAAAAAGTGACTCAAGTCATAGTCAAGTGTCAAGCGAGAGCTACGTCAGCGGCATCAGCTGAAAATCATTCGGATCATTCTATTGTCGCCCACGAAAAAAGGGAGAGGAGGAACCTATCTATTTTATATTTTTAGGATTTAGCAGGGTGCGTCGGCGCGAAAATTTTAAATTACACTACGAAAACATAACCCCGAAAAATGGAAAACCCCGACTTGATTTGCGACAGTCGAGGTCGGGGTCGGGGTCCCCGTACGAGCACTAAACCAAACGGGAGTTTAAGTTTGGTTCGATCCGGTTCCTCCGGTTGTAAAGGGCAACACTAATGTGGACTTACTGCTAGCTTTGTTCCTGCATCAAAAGTCCACAGACTATAAAAAGGATTGAACAACTGTACACCCCTGTAAAATAGAAAAAAAAGAAAGTATTAGTCTATAGATTTCCCTAAAATTCAGTGCTCCTAAAATCTTATTGTGTCAAAAGTCTAAATTTAACTTGTGCCTGCCCTCCTTATGATTCTAACTAGCAGTCTAAATTTTCTTAATAGATACAGCAAAAATATTAATTCAGAACTGCTGATATTTTATTAAATACATGTAGTTGAGGCTCAGTACAGTTTTTGATTTATGTTCAGATGATCAATGAGGTTACTGAATTAAAACTAATTTCCTATTAACTCAGCAAAGATCATACAAAACATTTAAGTAATGGCCGGTCTCTAAGAATTTTGTTCAGAACAATTTTTCTGTTGACTCTGTTGAGTTTTACTGAAAGTATTCAATGTTACCAACCTTTCACAGATATCGAACAAAAATAGACAGAAGCATCCAATTGCAACAGCACTTAAGTGCTTCCAATAACTTCTAATCCTGTTTCTGTCTACATCATCCTAAAATATAAAATATGTTAAATGGTTTTCTAATGAATAAACCTAGTTATCTATATTGCTCATTAGAGTATTGCTTTCAAGAAAAATTATTATGTAGCACACAACTATGATAAATACCTTATTAAAAGTAGTAAATTTTTATTAAAAATTTGAGTTCCTTGTCATTTTCGCATTTTGAGGATAATTATCTAGATTTTTAAATCCATTTTGTATAGCACTTACGAAATGTGGTGAATCTAGTGTAATACTTCGCTGGCTCAATAGATGTCATTGTTGGCACGTGAGTTTGGCCGAGGCTTAGCGCCAAATTTGATAAATTATAAAGAAATTTTTTATTGAACAAAATTTAGGTTAAATATGAAAATTTACACATCTTTACTACAGTTCTAGAATTATGTCACTGAAATAAATTAACTATTTTTTAAAGAATTACGATAAATTTTCATCATCAGTTTATCTGAGAAATTGCGGGAGCTTTTAATCTGGTGAGATTAGTAAAATATTTTGCGCTGCTGCAACGATAGGGCCAGTATTTATGTAGTATGGAAAGGTATGCAAATTGTGGTTTGGGGCTGCCACTTGCTTTAAATTAAGATAGACTTGTTTAATATTTCCGAGTGTAAACTCAAGGTTTCAGAGGGAGCCAATTTTATATGAGGTCTAATTATTTGGTTTAACAAATCCTAACCATGGGCAAAATACTCAATGTAATATCTGTTACAAGGGTGTAGGAACCAGGGTGGGGGGGGGGGCAAGGTCCCTCCTTAGAATTTCACTTGGAGGGGCAACTAATGTTATTGCCCCCTCCAACTTTTTGGTCTGGTGAAATCTTCAAAAGGCTCAAATTCTCATTTTAAAAGCATATAAAGCTTATAGGAAATCAACTACAGGTGTTTAAATTTCAGTCTTTTCCCAAAAATTTACATATTAGTAAAAAGTACACCATTCTCCAGACCCCTTTTCGTTTCTCTTTGCCCCGTCCAACTTCTAGAACATTCCTATGCTCCTGATCTGTTAATATTATGGACAACTTTGAGAGAGACAGGTCTAAGATGGAAGGTTAAGCGTTCATTTATTTTGTAAATAGATAAGAGACTAAGAACATGAGGCCCTTAATAATTTTTAATAAAATATTTTATATTATCATTTACCCGTAACAATTTCCAATTTTCAAACATGTTTCAATCACATTAATTTTATTTACTTGGTGATATAAATTATTTATTCATCTCTGGTTGCCCTGAATTGTTAAGCTGTGGGACCTATTACCGCAGCTAGCGTGAGACCCCAATACTAAAATTTTACATCCCATAATTTGATATACTAGTAAACAATTTTAAATATTGGCAAATTATACTTACTTTCCTTCCATCCTTGTTTGATTAAAAATAAAAACAAATAAACCTTACATGAAGTACAAATACAATCTTGTTTCACAGAACAAAAACCAATTTATAAAACTAAACAGTATAGGTGGTTGCTTTATTCCTGCTCTGGGATTAGGGAGGAAGGTAAGAAGAGTAGCCCTATTATTCAGATTCTGTGGTAGTGAATAGTTTGAATTGAGGGCTGAGTTAATAGTGCAGGCGATGTTATCGAAAAATATAATTCCGCTTGCATGCTCTGTAAAAAGCGATTTGCCTCTGGATTATTATTTTAGGGTTATCAACAAAAAATAAAACCAATGTTCCCACTCTGGCAAGTCGGTATTAAGCGGGGAGGGAGGGGGTGAAAGTTCCCCCCCTCTATAAATGGTTTTTATTTTTTACAAAGCAACTAATTGTCACAAAATTGTGAACTAAATTTTATTAGATTCCTTATTGTAGCACGCGCTTACCTGATGTTTTCGGAGATGTTCAGTGCCGTAGCTGAAGGGGGGTGCGCATTAATGTCTACCCCCTCTTTTTTAAAAACGCATACATTCCGATGTTAACAGAAAGGTTTTAATTTTATAATTAAATACTATTCATATTCTGTTTAATTAGCTTACGGGGCTTTGAAAAATGCCCCCCACTAATCTCTAAGTCAAGTAGTAACGTCAATATAAGATTTTGAAATTAACCCCTCCTCCACTTGACAGGCGCTTGTGCGTCCTTAGTTGAGAAACGTGCCGGTATGGGCGCTAGTAGAGTGAACACTAATTTTAACGCGTCTCAGCTTCAACTGTCGCGTGCGCTAAAATGTCGAAAATGGCAGCCGGTAAAAATAGAACGTTTAAACAGTGTTTAATTTGCCAAAAAACCAATAAAACTGGTCTGCAATTTGCGAAAGAAGATTCAATAGCTAAAATTATAGACTATGCTAATTCTTATATTAATAAATATGGAAGTTATAAGTTTAAAGCGCTAACTGATAGAATTCGTCAGAGTTATCTCAATCGGGATACAGCTGGTATTATATATCATAGACAATGTTACCAATCTTTAACTTGTCGATCAAAACTTGAGCGAGCTAAGAAGAAACACGAAAAAGAAAACAAGATATCACTAATATTTGTCGAAAAGGTGAGATTAAATGCCTACTATTCCACTTCTTATTTTAGAAATATACCTAATTAAAATTAATGTAGGGAAAAGACCACATGAAAGTTCATCTTCAAACTCAAAACGACAAAGAGCGTTGTTGTATTTTTTGCCAACAAGAAAAAAATGAACCTATTCACGAAGTTGCAACACCCACTATGGGGGCTCAATTAAAAGATATAGCTTTAAAAACTAAAGACGACGAAGTGAGAACTTATCTTAGTGGTCTTGTATTTACAGAAGATCCCCTAGCCGCGGTAGCCTATGGCATGAAATATCATCTTTCCTGTTTAACTTTCGTAAAAAGATAAACTTACAATGAATATTAAAAGATCTGCTACTACATGGATTTGCAATACTTGTTTATTTAAAACTCGGGAGCTTTCAGACCGCGGTCCTTCTTCAGCCAAACAGTTTTTACTGAAGAAGGAGAATAGTTGCGGACCATGCAATAATTGACACACTGTCTAGAGAACTTTACTCTGACAGTAATGCCATTTTGAACATGAATGATATTCAAATTACTTATAAAAATATTCTCGAAGTAAATCTCATACTTGAAAGAATTACCGACGTGCAATTCAAGAAGTCCGATGTGGTTAATCAACCTGAAACAGTTTGGTCTACCAGATCAGTTCAAGCGGCAATGTCGGATTACCAAAGAGAGAATAAGAGTTTGGAAAAGGACTTGAAAACTTTAACGGAAGCAGCGAGAATTCTGAGAAATGAAGGGTTAAAATTACTGAAATGGAAGTTTGAAGGCGACTTTACGAATTATCAAGAAGCGAAGCTAATTACGCAGTTCTGCGAAGAAGTAATCTGCGGAGTCCACGAAATAGAAACTGAAAGGAAACGAGCTTTTGTCGATAACAGAGTGACGTCTTTAGTAAATCATTTATTACATTTATTCACGACACCAAGACAAGTGAGCAACAAGCCAAAAAGTGATAACGAACGACGAATCCCTTACCAAAAAATAAGTGGTCGAAAAACTATTTAAGTTGGTTTTAAGTTTGTATTTGAGACAAATACCAACTAAATACCAACTAAAAACCTACTTAAAAACTAGGGATGCACCGATATGGGTACAGCCGATATATCGGCCGGCCGATATATCGGCTAATTGTGGCCGATATTAACAAAGTTACCTATCACAATATTATGCTTTTTTGTTTACTCTCGTAACCACCTGTTAAAAAATGATTTGATCTATATGGCTTTTGGAGTCGAAAAACCACTTATGATTCCTGACCGTTTTGGACGCGAATAATTATTTCCTACAACAGCGATCAACTGGCCTTTTTAAAAGGAAATGTAAGGTTGTGGCAATAAATGTTTTCCATTAATTAGTTAGTTGAGTATCGCCTTTTTTTAAAGTTTTTCCTGAAAATATTTTTCTAATACCAGAAGTATCGGCTAATATCGGCCTCGCTTAAGCCGATATTGGCCGATACCGATATTTGAAAAATTAGCCGATATATCGGTTACCGATATATCGGTGCATCCCTATTAAAAACAACTTAACACCAACTAAAAACTTACTTAAAATGTTACTTAATAAAGACCACTTAAAGCCAACTTAAAACTTACTTAAAATGTTACTTAATAAAGACCACTTAAAGCCAACTTAAAAAATAATATGTAATTTTCTGACCAACTTAAAGTAAAAGGCATTTTCCCACCAACTTAAAACCAACTTAACTAGTTTACTGAAATATGCAGACCACTTAAAACCAACTTAAATGTGAATACCAACTAAATACCAACTAAAAACCAACTTATTTTTGGTAAGGGATCTCATCGAATCACGAAACGCCTTTAACAGTTCGACTAGCCCTGGACATTCAAAGAAGTATGAGATCCAAAGTGCTCATTTCTAAACTACATGATCTTGGACTTTCGATAAATTACGAGAAGCTGATCCTTCTCGAAAATGACATTTGTTACGCAGTACGAGAAGAAATGTCTAAATATAACGGAGTGTGCATGCCAAGATGGCTGGTAAAGGACCAATTTGTTTGGTTCGCCATGGATAACATTGATTTTATGATTTCTTCTCCTTCTGGTCAAGACTCTTTCCACGGAACTGCTATAGCTGTGTATCAAGCAAAAGCGACCGATAAACCTCTCATCCTTTACCAAAAAATAAGTTGGCTAAAAACCACTTACGACAACTTGTATTTCAACTTGGTTTTCAGTTTGTATTTGGGACAAATGCCTACTAAAAATAACCTAAATCGTCTTTATTAATCAACTTATTTCCAACTAAACCAGAATCGACATTTACATTTAACTACTTAAAACCAAATTAAAAATAATATGTAACTTCCTGACTACTAAAAACCAACTAATTACAAACTTAGCAAAAGAAGTATTTTCCTACCAACTGAATAACAACTTATTACCCCTTCAACTAGTAACTTGAAATATGCTGACAACTTGAGCCTACTTAATACCAAGTTAATGCCAACTAATAATGTGTATACAAACTAAATACCAACTGAAATCCAACTTATTTTTTGGTAAGGGATGGTACCAGAATTCAAATTTATTAGAAATAAAAACTACATAGCACATTTTGAACCAACTGATAACTGCAAGAAACCCGATGTGATTGTAGCAGAACAGTTCCCACTAAAACCGATTGCAGTCGAATCGCAATATACAGTCGCGGCCATCGAAGACTTAGCGTGGCTCTTAGGAAGCGCTCTTAAAGACGAAGGGAGAAAATAGGCATTCGTTCGCTCGTGTCTCAGACCCTCTTTGTCACAAAAGTCATCGAACTCCCTTGAACAAAATTCCAACCCATTGTCGGTACGAACTGCCTTGATACTTTTCCCGGTTTGTTTCTCAACAAATCTCTTATACTTCTGAAAACAAGGTAACGCTTCATTTTTACGAACCATTGGATACACTGTCAAATATCGGCTCCTGTCATCAATGAACGTGATGAAGTATCTCGCTCCCCCTAGCGAGGGTATCTGTACAGGTCCCCAGACATCGGAGTGTATCAGCTCCAGCAGCTGTTCGCTCTGGATCTGGGCAATAGGCTTATAACTTGTCTTCGTACTCTTGGACAAACTGCAGGCTTTGCAGTTCTCCATTGATCCCTTTAATGGACCAAGACCCCGTAACATCTCGTGTGAAGCCATAAACTTAACATCGTTCTCGTTCAAGTGACCTAAACGGTAATGCCACAGATTAAGCTGACTTACAGTTGCCGTTGCCGCTGCATAAGACTTAGTACTCTTCTTGTCTTCCCCATCTGGACCATTAATCATGACCTGTGCGTCCACTGCATACAGGTTGTTTTTCGACAACGGGGCTTGAAACGCAAATGATCCATTAGGGAAATACGTACGACAGTTCTTTTTCTCTCTACAACTCCTGTATCCGGCTTGATCAAGCAATCGTTCGGAAATCAGGAAGCGCTCTTAAAAACTAAGGGAGAAAATCCGGAACATGGGCAGCGTTTAATTCTTTAATATCTCAACCAAGAGAAGAATGTAACGTAGCGCTCTTAGCACCCCTACTAACTACTTCACCAACCGATTATTCAACTTTTATACAAGGATTATTAATGGCACAAAACGTTAGTTGCGATGTACTTGGACCAGACGCAGTTACTGTGTTAACTTTAGATATGCAACTGTACGAAATGGCGATGAAACTATGGGTATCAACACCGGATTTGAGAGACCAGTTCTTGTTTAGACCGGGCGAATTGCACATCGTATTTTGGGCCTTAGCGAATGTAGCGAATGCCGAGGAAATTGTTGAGTGAAGTTTTAGACGGTACGAAATTGTGGACGAAGTATTTGAATAAAATAAACTTAGTTAAAATATATATTTACAACAAATGTTACAAGTGCCATGAGAGACAATAGTTAACAGTTAAATTTTAAACATAATACCAGGCAGATGGGCACAGCTGAAGTGTGTGACTGAAGTTAAGAGTGAGGTAAGTAGCTATATCTGCATGGCTTTATATACCAGAACATACTGATGGTGGCGCCACCAAGCGATCGTTACGCGTACTGTTTTTATAAACAAATATGTTCATAAGTAAATTAGATTAACATAAGTAGATAGTTAGATTTTAGTAATGCCAAAGTAATGGAAAACTATGTTTACCAACAGAAATTAAATCACTTGCTAAAAAAAATCTATACGGAATTTGAGACCTAAACGATTCGGATAAAGGTTCGCATAACGTACTTCTCATTGATGGAATGACAGTAGTACAATCTATTAAAAAGAATTCTTCCATTAAAACGTGTCAAGATTTAGCGAATTTATTTACTAGTATAATTCAGAAGAAGGCTTTTGGTTATGACGAAATACGTTTAATATTTGACACCTATAAGGAAGGGTCTCTTAAGGAACAAATAAGAAAAAAACGGACAAACAACAATTCAACTTATTATCACATCAACGACACTACTAATATCGCCCACTTATCACTCAAAGACATGCTATCCTCAATTAAGACAAAAACAGAGCTTTAGCACACAGCCGAAGTTCATTGAATAAATTAAAGATGTTTTTCGTTACGTATGGGGCTGTTACCAAGGCAAATGTCCCTGTACATCCTTCTATCGAAGAGCACTCCCACGAAGAGGCCGACACACTCCTTATCCTTCACGCTTTAAATGTCAAGAAAACAGCAAACCTATTTGTCGAATCTCCGGACACCGATGTCTTACTTCTTCTTATTTACTTTTTACCGTCATTACCAAAACGCACATTTTTCATAAAAAAAGATAACACCAAACTAGGAAACAATATTTTAAACGTCTCGACAGTTTATAAAGCCATTGGGGAGGACCGTGCAAGGGCAATACTTGGTTACCACACGTTTACTGGATCTGATGTAACAGGGAAGTTTTGTGGCCATTCCAAAGAAAAGTCCTTTAAAGTATTTATGAAATGCGACGATGAAATGTTGAACGCATTCGCTTCATTGGGATGCCCGAAAACCGAATTAAACCAAACTATCGAGGACAACCTTTTAAGTATGTAGGCCTACTCTACAGCCCTAAGAAACAGGAGTCGCTTGAACTCCTGCGTTGGCAACTTTATTCTTCGCGTGGTTTGCAAGGTGAAAATCTCCCTCCTACAAGGGGCGGAATGAAACCACACATATTGAGAGCACATTACCTGTGTTTTGTTTGGAAAGGATCTAAAGAAAACCACCCTAAGACACCACTCCCAGAAAACTCGGGATGGAAAATAAAAAAGACAACCCGGGTAAATATCAAGCTATAACCAACCTCGAATTACCAGCACCAGAAGCCATTTTCGAATTGATAAAATGTGGGTGTAAAAGTGGCTGCAAAGGCAATTGTTCTTGTCGGAGAAATAACTTATTTTGTACAGACGCCTGATTTTGTTCAGATAATTGCAATAATATTCCTATACTGAAATTAGACATGTCCGACAATGATGAAGATGGAGAATAGTTCCTTTTTTCATTAGATTAAAGAAATACTGTATTTATATTTAAAAATTAATTTAGTAATATTAAGTAGTCAATAAGTTCAAGTACCTGATATTAAATTTATTTCTACGTATTTGTTTCGACGCAAGTGTGGTAATTTAACAAACTAATTGCATTACGTAAATCAGTATTATTAAGGGGAAAGAGTTCTGTGGCCATTGTCTACTTTTGCGCTATTTCAAGCTGAACTCTTATTTTTGTGTTTTTACTTATAAAATTCATATTTACGTGTAGTACAGCCTCTGGTTTAGTGCTTAAAATAAGTCTGACAATTTTAAATTTTAAAGTAATTTAGTTATTATGTTCTAGTTTGAACCCCCGGAGCTAAACAAGTTGAGCAAGCGCGCAAACTACCCTTTAGTTAGGACTTTATATCTCGTTAACTATTAATATTAGAATTAAAAAAATTATTTTAAGCACTAGAGGTAGGTTTAGCCTATTAATAAAAATTTAATTCGTTTGTGTAATTGTTAATACCAAAACCTACAGCTTGAACGAAAAATAGGTTTTTACGGTACTCTTCACCCTTAAGCTAGAAAAACCAAGTAAAAGTCATATGCCTAATGATAAATTACGGGATTACACTTTGGTGGGGGTAATTTCAAAATCTTATAGTGACGTTACTACTTGACTTAGAGATTAGTGGGGGGCATTTTTCAAAGCCCCGTAAGCTAATTAAACAGAATATGAATAGTATTTAATTATAAAATTAAAACCTTTCTGTTCCCATCGGAATGTATGCGTTTTTAAAAAAGAGGGGGTAGACATTAATGCGCACCCCCCTTCAGCTACGGCACTGAACATATCCGAAAACATCAGGTAAGCGCGTGCTACAATAAGGAATCTAATAAAATTTAGTTCACAATTTTGTGACAATTAGTTGCTTTGTAAAAAAATAAAAACCATTTATAGAGGGGGGGGGAATTTTCACCCCCTCCCCCCACTTAATACCGACTTGCCAGAGTGGGAACATTGGTTTTATTTTTTGTTGATAACCCTAAAATAATAATCCAGAGGCAAATCGCTTTTTACAGAGCATGCAAGCGGAATTACAACTTCACCTGCACTATAAGGAGAAGAAACAGTTTTCTGAAAAATTATTTTGGTTAAGACCATTGCTCACCATAACAGAATTTTGCTTAAGGCTTTTTGGACATTGCGTAATGGCGTCTACCTGAAAGTACCTCATGTGCACAAAGACTTAGCTAAATTTCACCCTTAAACAAATAATTTAGTTAAAATTTTTTTTAAATCATTTTTGGCCCTTATAGCCAATGACTTCATTTAGCAACAAGACATTAAAACTGGCAACTCAAAAAAAACTTACAGTAAGAAACTAAACTCAAAGCATGTATGCGGTGACGCCACTGTGGGCGTGGTTTAAAAGCTCACCTTTTTTTTAATGTGATGGCGCCAGTATCATCTAAGATTTATATTCATGGTTAAATAGGAATAAATTCATGCTTGAAGTTATAGCTGAGATAAAGAGTTTTCCCAAAATGATTGAACCAAGAAAATGATAGCACATAATAGCGTGAAAACAGAACCAAAATTCTAATTCTAAGATAACACTTTTAACCTGTCCTGCTAGTTCAACGAGGCCAAGAATATTTTCTACTTATGGACTAGTTTGGACCAAACTGCGTAACTGACTTGGTTATGAAAAGGTTGAAAAACTAGTGAAAGTAAACCGGTTTCTAAATATGAAACAAAAGATAATATAAATAACTATTATTTTAATAAAATATTGTAAAATTTTTCGTTTTTTAAAGAAGCCGAAAAAAATCTGGATTTTTTCAAGTGGCTATAATCAGTTTTAACCAGGTGGCTATAACCGGTATGGCTGGTTCCATGCCAACCCTGCAAAATGGCTGCCTGTGCTCATTTTAACAGATAAATTCATGATAAGCAGAGGATTTTTTTAATTTACTATCTTTAGTCCTGCTTTTGAAGAGTAGAAAAAGTAGCCCTAATACTCGGGAAACAGGTGAATAGTTTATTCACAGAATCAGATTAAAATGACCTCAAACAGGAATCCATACCTCTACTTGGAATGCTTATTGCGGCGGATTTTTGTCTCGATGTTGCTGATGGTTTATTTGACGTCACTATGTTAACTTAACAAACAAATATGTGAGAGCGGAGGGCGTAGAGGGGTTTTTTGTTCTCTTAGTCGGGGCCAAAGAAGTCAGATTGATCTTACCACACTCAGTACAGCAGGATAAGCATTCCATGTAGAGTTATGGATTCCGGCGTCATAGGATTACTCTATGAAATCCCTTAACAAGTGAAAGGTATAAACCGAAATGCATTTTTCTATTGAGGTGAGTATTCTCTAAAGCTTTGTTTATCAAAATCCCCTAAATTCTAATCGAATAGCCAAAATAAAAATCCTAATATAAGAAATCCACCAGATCATCGAAACAGAAATTATCCTTCATTAATAAGTTTTTAAAGTCAAAATAATTAACTCACCATCAAATGCTCCCCGCAAAAGACAAGCCAGAAACTCAAAAGGCAGGCATAAAATATTCCTTGACGAATATCACTTAGTAGCAAAGTAAATGGCATTTCAATCCATAATGTTAGAAACTCCAAAGGTGCTGTCAGTAAAAAATTCACACAGTTCTTAATGATCTACGCGTAGTTCATATAATCTGCAGTTTAAAACTATTTAATTTGTAATAAACAGAACTTTTTGGCCATCTCCAGTTAATATTGAAGAAGGAGGAGAAAAACTAGCTATATGTTTTACTACTCTTTTTCATAAATATGACGTCATGAGCTATTTGGGGCTTGGCCAACTTGTTTTTGGCGCGCATGGTTTTTGTCTTGCTACCTGTCACTCACTCTCCTGCTTAGTGCTATATCATACAGTTAATGTTTTATACTACTAATAAAATAATTACTTTGTTCAAATAAAAGTTGAATGCTTTATTGTAACCAATATTAGTAGTACTTGTCAATAGCCAAGAGCAAATCAAAATTCAAGACACTTGGGGGTTTCTTTGCGCTTGTTCCGGGATTTTGGAATAGTGTAAGAAGAGTAAGGCTATGACGTCATTTTACTCCGATTCTGTAGTGGCGAATAGTTTGAGTCGGAGTAAAAACGTTTTTAAAAAAACCGGCCTGTGGCTTTTTTAGTAGATAAATTCTGGCTAGCAGAAGACCAAATCCGATTTACTCCTTTTCAGAAGGAGTAAAACAAGTAGCCCAAATACTCCGGAACAAGCGAATAGTTTATGGGCGGAGTAATTCTCATCCCCAGAATGGGCTAATAAAACATTTTAGGTTAAAAGCGTACATTTTTAGTCCGAGAACAGGCAAAAAGAAACCACATTCTAAAAGCTTATTTATTAAACATTTGTCTATTTTATACTTTATTATAAGGCCAAGATACAATCAAGCTTTACTCACTATTAAGAAGGGTAATTGATGAACCAAGAGCGAGTAACATCCTAAAATATTTAAAAAAATAATTAATCGTTATCATATCTAACATAGTTACTCTTAAGTATGTCATAAAAGCGTTTTAATAAAGAAACCTTGTTCACGGGATATGATGTAAATTATGTCACTTCCAACTCTTATGATGAAAAATGCGTCATCAACTTTATAGAAAAGAAACTGAAGGTAATGAAGCGGATTAAGAAAACACTTAAAATTCCTCGCGCGCTTCAACTTTAAGCTCGTGCCCCGTGACCACGTGATTTGGTTTCCATGGTAACTTTTTAATTAGCGCAAGGTTTATAAGAATTTCAGCATTTTTTTTCCGCTAAATGTACGTTCCATAAGAAACAAGGTCTCATTTAAACATTACACAGAGTCATACTTAAGAGTGATTATGTTAGAAGCCTACACATGCCATTATGTATGGAAATGACTTATAGTATTATAGTAAATTAACCCTGCAGCTGATATTTATTATTCATTTAATTTCTTTATATGATATTAGTATCAGTTACCGATAGTAGTAAATAATTTGCCATAATACAACGAAAAATAGTCAAAAAAGATCGCATTATTCTCTAACTGAATCAGTCTCTTAAATATATTTTTTACGATTTTTCTCAATAAAAGATTTACTGTACACTATTTTCCACATTGGCCAGTCGCCAGTAACCTCTGGCTTTTTCATACTATTTACCATTTACCACCAGAATATTCTCACCTCAGAACACCGAGGACATGGCCAGATCCAAAAATCTTAAATCATCTTACAGGCCACAAAATTAAATTTAAATTCCTTCATAAAAATTATTATTAAATAACTATTATTTTTCTCATCAGAATTGCAAAGCAGAGCCTACTGTTTAATCAATGTGGTTCAATCAAAAAAAAAATAACCAGAATTTAAGTTTGGTCATACCTTTCCAATAACATTGGAGGTCTGGCAAGTAGTTTAATTCTATTCCAATACCAGATCATTGTTGCAATGATAATTGGAAAGAACACAGTCTTTAGTGAAACCCAAACTTTAGTAAAACCTCCATTTTGATTGATAGCCTGAAAGAAAAACATATTCGAATAAAAAATTTCAGAACGTGATAGGAGTTAATTGCAACTTTATCAGAGTGCTGCAAAAATTTGTGTTTCAATGATTATGCCATAAGGGAATTTGGAAAATATGCTTGAAAAGTGTAATTTGATTTTGGGTAAATATATCTGATGCAACAAACTAATTGTGTAGTTCCTTGTTGGCTCAATAGATGAGGTTGTCGGCAGCTGAGTCCAACAGATTCTAAGCAATAAATTGTATTTGGCCAATTGTGATAAATATCTTTGCGATTGAACTAATTAAATATTTATAGCTGGTGCAAGCGATACTTTATGGGGTCTTTATTCTGTAATAGAGGTTTTCTTTGGAGCTGCCACATGCTTTAAGATGTGTGAATGGTTCATGAAAAATCAGAGGTTCCATTGCTAAAAGTACTTTCCCATAGACGACATAGGAGCCCAGAAGAAATTTTTTATTTTAAGCCTCTCAACTTATTTATTATAAGATGTTTTAAAGAAGAAACCACTTATACTTACTGTCATGTGTATGTCCCTAATTTCTAGAATGTCACCATTAAGTGGTTTGCCTTTTTTGTTCTCAATAGGCAAGCCAATATTTATTAAGTAATAGTCATAATGCAAACTTCCCAACTCAAAGAGCGACATCATATCGCATATAACTTCTTTCTGGAACATTAAAATATTTAACATACATAAGATTAATACATAAATTTAAAAGGAAGCGCTAAGTAATTCTAGGTTAATAAATAAATATTTAACTAGGGAACGTGGGATAAAGTTTCAATTCAATCTGGAAAGTATCACTGTTAATATCAAGTACCAATTAGCTTTAAACACAATTAGTTTTGTGTTTTGATGGCTTGTAACGGACATTAATCCCATTAATGCAGAAATTAGGCCTATCAGATGGAGCTAGTGTCGTCCATAGATAGATTAGATAAGATAAGAGGGGTATATATATAGAGGACATTCTCCATTGTCTATCACTCCACCCGTAAGCTCCATTGAGTTAGGTCACTTAATTTCTGTGGTTTTAATATTTGGGTCATTCCACAGAGAATGGGTCAACGTGGGTACCATGGGTCAACGGATTTTAATGAAAATTGACAGTAATGTTACTATAGCTATACGAATAGCGAATATGAAGTGTTTTCTAAAAATATGAAGTGGCCATTTTTTTATGTCGAAATGTATGACATCCCAGAAAAATTGAATTCGTAAAAGACCATTTCTCCTCCAGTTTTTCTTTATGTAATTTTACGTTTTCTTTGGATACAAAAAAATATAATTACTTTAATATTTTCGTTAGCCCATTCGAAAAATTGACCTGGAGTAACAATTTGATTGCCAACTGGCAACTGCAAGGAAGCTCGTGCTACAAGACGTTTAGCTGTACCTCCAATACCGTCGCATGCATTTTTTCTGTGGCTCGTGGCAAAAAATTCCACTCTGCTGAAATTCCATTTCGGTTTTTATATTGGGAAGCCGCGCCATCACTGAAATAGTGAATGTGCCTTAAGTTGGGAAGTGATGTTTTGAGAGACTCTAGAATCGTTTTGATGAAACAGTGGACTGTGGAATTGGTGTGCTCCATTTCATCACTTACTATACATAAGCTTAAGCATTGTAATTTTCCAGTTTTCTTGTAAGAAACCGCAAATGGGTGAAGCATTGCTTGCTGATTCTCCCAGTGTAATCCTTGTACAGCATCCTGCACCAAAAAGGAATAATTTTCGGAGAAATCCAAAATTATCAATGCTTTGTTTTCTGGCAATTGCTCTTTTAATTGTCGAAAATATAACGCTTGCGCCTTTGCAATGTAATGGTGTTCTAAAGCTTTCCCCGTACTAGTCGTCAGTTTTTTTATGAAATCGCTGACCGACAGTACGATTTCTTGTAATTTGGTTTTACCATCTTGATGGATCCATTGCTTTAAAGAAATTTTATCTTCTAGATCAATTTCACTTTCATCAAACTTTGATTCGACAAAAATTTTTAAACCCTCAGAGCCGGGACAATTTTTACATAAATGGAGCATGCATTGACGGTTACTAACATCGCGAACAAATTGGAAGTGCCATCAACATTAACTTGATATTCTGATGTATTACACAAACTGAGTGTGAGCCACTTGAATCGACAGTGATACACCATTTCGGTCTCAGCGAACAAAATTTTGAAAAGCCAACTCCCGCCTCTGGGTATTTATATTTAAACTGAATATAGATTTCGCTAATGTTTGATAATAAGAGTCTTTTTTGCATATGGATTTTTTTTCATTCTATACAAATGGAAACAAAATCTTTCTTGCCGGGAAAAATTCTAGATACATCATCTTCTTGATAAAAACTTGTGACAAGATCGACTATATCCTGAGATATAATTTTGCCTTTCCTTTTCTCGAATTCAGGTAGAAGACCCTTTTCTTTCTTCAGAGAACGTGATTTTTTGGCCAAATATCTTGATACCTTAAATTCTTCGCATATTTTCCTAATTGACCATTTGAAAGGAATTAGTGTAAGAAGTTTACACTTTTCTTGTCTTGTTGATTTGTCTACTTTTGCTTTAAGGATAACTATCAGGTCCTCAAAATCGTCTTTTTTTCAACGAACTTGCTTCATCTGATATGTTTAGGACTTCGACTAGTTTTCTTTTCACCCCTTCAGTAACTCCTTCCACTTTTCTTTTAGCATAGGCTAATCGTTTTTTAGCCGACAAACTATGAAAAGTAACAGGCGAAGTGTTGAAGCTTAATAGGGTTTCTGGTGCGAAATTTATCACTGGACAAAAGAAACGCTCTTCATCAACAGCTGCTAGGAAAGCAGTAAATTTCCATACTCTAAACTATACATATTGCATGAATTTACTCATTTTTACGCATAAAGTAAAAAATAAGATTCTCCCAGAATACATTTTAAAGTGGTTCCAAGTCCCCCCCCCCCCCCCCCGCACAATCTACAACTAGGAGTAAGAAAAACGACTTCATAGTGGAAACCTGTAATTCTAGGTATCGGGATCTCATTACCAAATTCAACGGAATTAGCCTCTGGAATAATCTCAGAACTGATGTTAAAGAAACAACGACGATAATTTCTTTTAAAAAGCTCATAACTCAACACTTAACAGAACTTGGACTATGACTTTCTACACTTAATATTTGACATTATGTATCTTCTGTTTTAAGTATTTAAATTTAATTTTTTAATGTGTGGACCCTCTTGTAAATAAGTCTTTTCACTTAATAGGTTATACCTAATAAGACATTTATTTATTTATTTAAATCTTCAACTTTCTCTTCATTTTGGATTACTTCTGACAACGCAATAGGCGATTGGTTAGAAATCGTACGAGACAGGGGAGGTAGGCGTTGGCGATGTTCCAGAAACATTTTGTAACAGTTAGAGCAGAGCTTTGGTCCTTGTTTAATGTCTTCACCAGAAGTGTTTTTCAATAAGGTTACGTCTTCTACGTTTAACGTCTTCTTGAGTTGAGCTGTTAATGTTACAACCAAAGGCTTACAAGCTTATCCAAAACTTTTACTTGTATCTATACAAATGCCTTAAAGCCATCAACTGATATTGTATAGAGAAACGTGCGCAACTTAATCTACAGTGATTTGTTAGCTAGTTTATTAAAACTGATTAAGGCAGTGACAGCCACTGAGTACTTTAATTTGACCACATTGAGTTCGATATTTTACGTTAGTAATGACCCGCCATTTTGAGTGCAAAAAACGTAGCTATTTTTATTTTAAAGTTATTTTATTTAGTTTAGTCTCAACTTATTTGGTTATCGCTGGTCCTACTTTATATCCACCTTATATTATCCTTAAATTGACAACTTTTCCTTAAATAAGAGTGGCGGTGCTTTGCGTCCCCAACAGGTAAATGTTATCCAGTTAAAAGTTTTTCTTATAGCGTTATGCGGTTTTTTAGTTCAAGTTTAATAATGTCTTAAATAGCTACTAAAAAGGGACGACTAGCTCAATGGATTCAGAAATGTTTGGAAAACAAACTATCATTTTCGAGAAAGCAAATTAACTATTTTAACTTGAAATCACGAGATTAAGTGTTATAAGCTTCGACCGTATTTTGCGTCTTTAGTGTAAATTTAACACAGCGTGTCAATCGAGATGCATAAATTGGACCGAGGCTTAGGCAACGTCGGCTATTTCTCTGATTTCTTAAAATAATATTTATGTATATTATATGTGATCTTACCAGACACTGCTTTCTTGTGACGTTTGAAAGGATTGCAACAAGTCTTTTGTAAGCTTTCATATCTGACCAAAAGTAGAGCATCACATGATCGTGATAACACACTGTTTTAAATGTCTTAAAATTTGTATTGGTTCGAATCTGAAGCAACTGCTTTTCAATATCAGTAAGATCATTAAATGAGTAAATACCCTTAGAGGAACATTGTGTCGTTTTATGACAAGTTTATTTCTTGAATTCGCCAATTGAGCATACTGGATAATCAGTTATGTCAGCCATTTTCACTACTGGATCACAAAAATAAAATTATGGCATAACATCAACCGAAAATGCGCGCGTGCAAAAGGTTTACTGCCGCACTGGCTCCATCTATCAAAAATTAAGAAAACATTTTTTTCAAATTTGTAGGAAAAATTAAAATATTTTTTTAGTAATACATATTAAAATACTCTATTAAAAGAATGTGTTTTTAGAAAGGTCTCGTTGCGTACTACAATAACAACTGTTTAATTATTTTTTTGAAGTTGGACAGTTTCCGTAAATGAACCCAAAATGGCATCCCCCACAATTAATTCTTTGCGTATACAACTCTATACTTTATGAACTATACTATTTACGTTAAATCGGAGTAGCCTACCGTTTTAGTCAGCCTACATTACATACTTGATGCGAGTTTTGACCAGTTGATATAAAATTTGAGGAATTTATTCAATATTTTGTAAAGGGGTACTGAAATGGTCTTTTACGAATTCAATTTTTCTGGGGTGTCATACATTTTGACATAAAAAAATAACCACTTCATATTTTTAGAGAACACTATATTCGCTATTCGTATAGCTATAGTAACATTACTGTCAATTTTCATTAAAATCCGTTGACCCATGGTACCCACATTTACCCATTCTCTGTGGAATGACCCAAATATTAAAACCACAGACAAACAAAGCTCAGTTAATTAATTACGAATATGTCCACTTTATTTTATCACTACCACCACTGCACTCCGCATCCGAAACCACAATTCTAAAACTAAAACTGAAAAAGCAAGAGCCACATCAGCGACTGTGAGCGACGCATTTTGAAGGTCAATCAACTAATTCCATTATCTCAAACGAAAAAAGGTGGGAAAGGAACCTATCTTTAATTTTTTTGGCAGCCACCTACCAAAGTTGTTCAACGTTCCATTTCGTACCACAGACGTCTACACGAAGGACTCTAAAATCCTTCTAAAAAGGTTACGTAACTTCAACAGTGCGCTTAACAAGCAATGTTGGAAAACTGTAACGAAGGCTGAAGAGCCAACTGCCATCCGTTGGATTTTTCAGATGGATGGTGAGTTAGTCAAGGCCATCAAAAAAAATGGGCATCAGGCAAAAACGGGCCTAGACAGGGGTATCCTTTAAGATACTCCATGATCCTAGCCTGACGATCCCTAAAACTCTATCATGATATTTCAAGTCACGAAAAGGCTGATGATAGCCTTTGGTACAGAGTTATGTTTGTAGACGATTGGAAAGGTTTGCAAATTCCACATATTACTGCATTTGGTAGTTGTACGTACTGTGTTAAGCTTGAACACAAATCACATAAATAATTAATTATACAACACCTTAGTCTTGTTAATTGTACAATCCATTGTTCTTTCCGTTGTTGCATGTGCAAGCATGGACCAATTATCAGGGCTATCATGTTTGTTTCGATATCCTACTTTCACCATCATGGTTAGAACTGGGTTTTCAACTGTAACAAATAAATATTATGACATAAAATACCAAGGGATTTAGTTTTTAATTACAAGCTTTATAATAAATAATGTGATTTTGAAAATAAATGTAGAAGTTAATTAGAATAAAATATATTTAATTCTAAATAACTTCTACACATAAACTCATCCCAAATTAAACCTGCAGTTGAATAATTTCTTAATTATTTTTATCATAAAATGTTATAATTTTTTTAATAAGCTTTTTAACATTTGTGCACAAGTTAATTTGTTTTTAAATAAGAAATTTGAGCCATTAAAACGCAATATGTTTAGTATCGCTCTTCCACAAACACAAAGGTATCACTTACCGAAGGACTTATGTTCCTGATAGTCAATATCTAACCAGAAAACTGCAATCAAATTTTGCATCCAACGAGAGTAATCAAGTTCTTGGCCATATTTGGGTAAAGGTATTTGGAAAGCAAAAACGATCTTGTCAGCAGTGATGTCTTTATTTTCAACAACTTCCGAAGCACCTATGTCTTGAATATATTGACAATTCTTAGATCTGCCAAATTCAAATCGTGGAATCTGCCAAGCTTTAGTCGTGAAAAAATCATCATTAATGGATGTCGCCCTAAGACATTTCGTTGCCAAGATGATTTCGGCATTTGATGGTGCAGGTGCTACGAAACAAAAGTTACCTTTTAACCAAGTTGTTATAAAATAATTTAAATCACGACCCAGAGTTTAACGTAAGCTTCTTCGCATGCATGGCCTTTAAAATCCAAGGTATTCCTTCATATCATTATAATAAGGCTTGAGTGTTGTTCAGTTACTATATGCATTCATATTGCTTTTATTATTAAATAAAAAAGTTTTATATATGCAAATATAACGACGTTCTTTTATTCTTCACTTAATCATTATAATAGTAGATCAAGTAATTAATAAAGATTAAATTAACCAAACATCCAGCTTTGGAGTGAATTCAGAATTAAAAAAAATCCATGGACTGATCACTAACCGTTTTCCTGTACACCAAGCATATCAAAATTATTTGAAGAGTATGCACAAATATTATTGTGAAGTACGAAGGATGACGAGAAGTATGTACACTAATTACGGAGTGTTCAACCACTTGGACATTTGATAATTTAATACTATTAAAAACATGCCAAAACACATCAAGTCACTTCCAACTATGTAGTCGGTGTAATTTTTAAGCAGCAGAATCAATTTTCTAAGAGTTATCAGTCAGATCAGTGAGAACTCTACGGGAATACGTCCTGATTGGGTTCAATCAACCTTTATCAAACCATTTTCGGTGCATCATGGTAATAAAAAGATCAGTACTTTTGACAAGGAGGGTGTGGAGACTGGGTTCTATGGAGTTTAACCTGTATCCTATAG
This sequence comes from Leiobunum rupestre, assembly GCF_980474605.1. Taxonomy (NCBI): domain Eukaryota; kingdom Metazoa; phylum Arthropoda; class Arachnida; order Opiliones; family Sclerosomatidae; genus Leiobunum; species Leiobunum rupestre. Next base: position 32,385,548 of record NC_143385.1, on the reverse strand, counting down.
CTTGGCTCAAAATGGCCATCCAAATAACTTATTATTGGTGCTTCTACAACAAGAGTCAATGAGCTCATCACCCTCTCTAAGACTAATATTACTTTGGTAACTGACCTACAACTAGGGCAATGTAAACTGCATTAATATAATATTCATCTGATTGTTATCAGTGAGGTTTCAATATCTTGGTATGTGTAGGTTGGTAAGACAAGAACTTTATGAATGACATCTTCATGAAGCTGTATCTTAGCTTGGTCTCTGAGGTACGGCTTTTCAAAATCCAATGTATGGAGTGAAACAATGGACCTCTGGTATATCCCATTCTAAGACAAGGCTGAAAAGGAACGTCTTTATTCTTGTGCACAGGGTGCACATTGCTGTTAAGTCAGTCTTGTCATTTAAATCATGGTCATTTCATATTATATGTAAAGTCCAGTATTATTAACACCGGTATAAACCACATCTTCGTTCTTACCAACTAATCCTCCAATCAAGAAACACGCAATTTGGCATAATAGAATGACAGCGACAAGAGCAGCTAATTTCCTTCCGCTTAAATTCTCCAAAATGGTCCCAGCCATTCTAAATGCACTGATAGTTTTAGATTTTCATACATGCAATCCAAGTAATTATTTAGATACCAAATCACGGTCAAATACTAATGTACCATACTATTAAGGGAACCGCACAAATTGTCAAACGTCAAAATGACTCAAAATGTGTGAAATTCCACGACATGTTTGCCAAGCTACCAAATACCAAAGATAATTCCAAGTGACTATATTTTTTTTTTTTTTAGAAGCTCGTTATGAGCGATTGTGACGGGTGGGACAATTCAGTCCGCTCGTCCATTTGATTAATCAGGTGCGAGACATGTGTAACGGCCACGCCAACGGGTGGATACTTGGGAATAGCGTTGGGACACCCATGGCGGAAGTATGATAACCACCCGTTGGGGGATTAGTGGTCGTCCTCACACGGCCTTCCACAAACTCTGCCTCCCGGACGCCTGGGATTACAGGAGTGAGCCACTACTCCCGGCTCCAAGTGGCTATTTGGGCCGACATTTTCCGCCTCTTTAGCACCCAGACTAAATGGGCCGAAATTTTCGGCCCTTTTAGCTACCGTCCACAAAATTGTTATTTGGTCCGAAAGTTTCGGCCCATTTAGCTTCACGACTATTGTAAGCTAATTTGGCCGACAATTTTAAAATTTCTACATTTCGGCCCAAATAGCATTCTTTTGAAATATTGTTATTTGGGCCAACATTTTGTGAAATCTGAAATGTCAGCCCATTTAGCAACGCCAACCTTGGGATATCTATTTGGGCCGATTTTTATTTTATTTTTTTGAGATGAGAGGAACAGCGTATATTTATTTCGTAAATTTGTACTCCCGGCGTTATGATGAAGGAAAACGGCGGGGAAAGCGACCGAAATCATGATTGATAGTTTCTATTGCGGAAGGTAAGATGGGGGGTGGATGGGAGAGGGTTAAGGAAAAAGCTGTTAGTAGCGTCTGCTACGACGCTTCTGTACGATCTGCCGACGAATTAACCTCGTGTTCGTATAACCTCGTGTATGTATACTTTTATTTGGGATTGTTATTAATAGAATCATCTTTTAATTATAAATTATAACAACTGACAGAAGTTTACTTTTAATAGTTTTTAATTTTTATTGATTCCATGTACGATTAATATTGTATTTAAAGTTCGCAATGTCTGACGACCGAAACGAGTGACTAACCAAGGCTTATATATTTAAAACCCTATTTTTGGGCATATTATCCACCTTGAATTGATTGACTTCATTCAAGATATAACTTTCAGAATTAAAGTAGTCATATTTTTAACCTATTATGTAAAAATAATTAATACAAAGCCATTTTGGGCCTTTAAACCACCAAGTCTCGCACACTAGCATTTTTCAACTAGTATGGTTAAAATAGCGTATTGAAATTAGTATCGTGTTTGTATTTGAAGTAACGAGTTGGGAATTTTGGTTGTAGCGGGCTACTCCAGTTATTTTTACAGGATTCTTTAAAACTGCTGCTCTGTGTAAAGTCTCTTCACTATAGAGTAGTAGCACTCCGTAGCTTTGGCCATGGCCGCCATTGTGGGCGCGAATTTTTTATGAATAGGAAAAAGCATGGGTGACGTTATGTGACGTAGCACTGCCATTACTCTATAGAGAGACGCAACTCCTTCAAAAACCTGGGGTACGATTTTATTTGCTGAAAATGACAACAGTTTCTGGATGTTTGGAAGCGCGGTTTAATTTTTTCGAGAATAATAGTGGATTGTTAAACCTAGGAGCAACAAACACAACACCCTACACAAGGAGAACGCAGCCCGACAAAAGTCGTGCATTTTCTTGTGTACGTTTTTCATTGGCTAGACGCTTTAGAGCCTGCTGCCGTCGGAAGGGGAAAATTCGGAAATGGTCTTCCCCCCGCCCGTAAAACGTTCAGCGTAAAGGCTCGTGAAGCTCGTCCAATTAAATTTGTAGACAACCCTTCGTTAGCGTGTTTAAAGGCTAGCTGCGTTCTCCTTGTGTTTGTTGCTCCTAGGTTAAACTAGGGATGCACCGATATGGTTACAGCCACAAATATTGGCCAATATTAATAAAGTCACTTATCATAACAGTAGTGTATATGATAAAAATCATTGTAACTCAGTGCACTGTCATACCATTTTATTCCAATTAATTTTTCATGAAAAAAGTTTGCAAAAGCATATCTGCATGTTTCTTTTTATTTTACTTGATACATATTATCTATCACCCTTACCAAAAAATAAGTTGGCTAAAAAATATTTAAACTTGGTTTTAAGTAGGTTTTAAGTTGGTATTTGAGACAAATACCAACTTAAAACCTACTTAAAACCTACTTAAAACCAACTAGAAGTACACTTAAAACCAACTCTGATTTTGCTTAATGGAGGCAACTTAAAACCAACTTAAAACCAACTTGAAACTTGCTTAATAAAGACTACTTAAAACCAACTTAAAACTTACTTAATAAAGACAACTTAAAGCCAACTTGAAACTTACTTAGTAAAGACAACAACATGTTTAGTGGGTGGCCTACCACCAGGGTATTTGCACTGCAGGCAAGTCAATATAAAGGCGGACTGACAGAAGCAAACCTAGGCCTTTAAACCACTTAACAACTACTAAAATATACATATACATACTCCCTTTAAAACTATATATTAAGGGGGGCGCAAAAGCGGCTAAATACCCCGGGCGCCATTTTCTCTCGCTACGCCTCTGCTGGAACAACACTAGTCACAAGCATGAAATGTGCCCGAAATATTCTGTTAAAGAGCGACCCTTGGACAGATCGTTACAAAGTACCCTCGTAGGTTCTTAGAAATATAAATACGTTCTTTGCATATTTGGACGAGCGTAGTTATTTAGTAGAAAAATATTCGTCAAAACATTTTAAACCTTCTCGCGATACAAGCACAAACTTAAAGCCAACTTAAAACCAACTTAAAAATAATATGAAATTTTCCGACCACTTAAAACCAACTAATTACCCCTTTAACTAGTTTCTTGAAATATGCTGGCAACTTGAGCCTACTTAAAACCAACTTAATATCAACTAAAATGTGTAAACCAACTAAAAGCCAACTAAAAACCAACTTATTTTTTGGTAAGGGCAAAAAGCGAATATCGTTGATTTTATTTGTTTACACTTTAAACCCCTGTCTATAAAATTGTCTAGCTTCTAAAATCTGGCGTACGTGGCTCGGTCAATCACTCTTTGGGTATTTTAAAAACATTCTTTGGTCTTACGCGCCAAGTGGCGAAAAATTCTCAGACCTCTAATCCCCGAGTAAAGCAATCTTTTCGAATGGTGGAGCACCAATAAAGAACGACAACCAATTCTTGCCAGCCTTGATGGAATATATCTATATTAAAAATTAAGAAATATGCCAAGCCTTTTTGAAAGGGAAATGTCAGGTTGTGGCAATGATTATTATCACAAGGTAGTTAATCGAGTATTTTAGTATTTTTAAATGTTTTACCTACAAATATTTTTGAAATTCCGGTATTGGCTGATACCGATATTAGAAAAATAGGCCGATATATCGGTGCATCCCTATGCTAAACTCGCATTTCACTGCTTCAAAATTTTGTTTACTTATTCGATTATATATCTCAGACGCTAATGAAGCAGCAAAGGTAAATAAAGTAGTTTTCTTTCAGTTAAGACTAATTTTCTTTTTTTGAGTTGCTCTAACGTAAATTATATCAATAGAAAAATTGAAGCCTTGGTAGTAAATTCACTAGTGACATCCGGTGCCTGGGAATTGCAATAGCTGCCATCTGCTTCTTCATCATGGTTGTGTTTCTCTGAAGCGAAGCGACTTACTCTCTCTGTGGGTTATGTGTGTATGTAAATATATTCATAAGCGGGTTATTAATGCAAAAATTCAGCTTAAGTATTTTTTTGTATGTGGGTTATGTGTGTGTGTATATATATTCATAAGCGGGTTATTCATGCAAAAATTCAGCTAAAGTATTTTTTTAGTATTTTATTTTAAACAATTTCAAAAAATTTATTAAAGTATTTTTTTAAATTACTAATAGTTTTAACACTTCAAGTAGACATTTTGACTTCTTTTTGGTTTTCACATTTATGCCCTGTGTTATTCCGTACATGCATGTTTGATACTTAACATGTTCGTTTCAATGTAGCATGCACCAAAAGTGACATAATTACCAAAAGTGTGGACGGCTTACCTTCTTACAGGTGTATTTTGTTTTTAGTTGCAATAGCATATGGTAGATGGTGATAGGTTTCCCGTTGATTGAATTAAAAACTATGTATCTAGCCCTTCTCAGGGAATTATATCACACATCTATACTTACCAGGCGTTTTATTTGCCAGTTCTTTAATTTCCTTCCCTCCTCAATGTAAACTCTCCTTCCTTCCCTCTACACTTTTACTTTGAGAGGAATTTTCATTACCAAAAAATCTTCAATTGACACACTTTGTAATTGTAATTTTTAGATGCACTTATTTATTACTTACTTCAATAGGTAATACCGAAAAAAATTGAAGGTAACGTGTTTTGGTTACTTTTCCCCGTATGCAGAGATGAGAAAAAGAGGTAAATTCCATTGCTCGCCTTCTCTCTTGGTTCCCCTGCAATATTTTATCTCTCCTGATAGAGACTAAAAAAGGGAGAAGGAAATTTAACTCACATGATCCCATGCACGCAAATCTTTTTGGAATCATCTAATCTGCTAACCCAAGCGATTTTGTGTGGTCTGCGAGCAATTTGTATGAATGGTGTGTCAAAGTGGATGCAATGACAGATAGTAAATGTTTTTCTAATACCACTCTTAGGGTATTGATTGAGCTTTAACATTTTTGTAATAGGTAACACCAAGAATGTATTTATTTATTGTCAAGATTTTTTTTTGCGTTTCTCTAATTCCACCTGTTGTGGCCCCGGTATGCTCCTCCGCTTTAATAGAATCGAATAATACTGCAATCTCATTGGTTCTTAAAAATTACGTTTTTCGCCGCCATTAACGCTGCTGCGAGGATGCAAAAAATATGATGGCTGCCTTTTTTCCTCCCCCTCTTAGCGCGACGGGGTTAAGGCTTCAACGTGTCCGTTGTTAGTCTCGATATATTCATTCTCCCTGAGTATAAATAAATACATTCTTGGTAACACTTTAAAAAGTAATTTATCTCAGCACTACCTGCGCTATTAAATAAGGTACATGCATGCTCACATCAAAATTTTAAGAATTTTATAAATCTCGCAGATTTTTTTAATAAAAAGTAGGATTTAGGTTGAAAATATAAGAAATTTCTAAATGTCTTATGTTCTTAAGACCGTGGTTAGGTAAATTAATTAAATTATCAAGTATCAATAATTTTTCCATCAGTATTTTTCTAAACTAAAAATAGTTCACAAATCTTCAAAACAATGAAATCTCATTTGCATATAAAATTTTCCCTAAATTACACTGGAGGTCAACCTAGGGTTCATAGCATGTATAGTATCTTAAAAACTACAAATAGTTTTAAAATGGTTTTTTTATAAAATAACCTTTGCCATCTTGTTGAAATGTTGCCTCCCCGCCTCAGCTGTGGATCTGTTTTCTCTCTCACTAAAGAGTTTATGAACTCATTCTTAGGCGTTGGCTGAACTATTCCAGGGCAACATTTCAACAAGTTGGGCAAGCGAAAAAAACATTTTATAAAATCATCTATTGATAATATGGTTCTTACAGTTGAAAGAACCCCAAAAAATAAAATTAAAAAATTTCTTTATAGGGGTCGTATGGGGTGAGTTTTAGTCAGGGTCGGGGAGATAATAAAAAACTCAGAAACCCGGATCAGGTTGGGGTTTATGATATATAAATTTAAAAAATTTAAAATAGGAGATTTTGAAAGTCTACTCCAAAAACTACTGAAATAGTAGAATGAAAGAACTGAACTGTCTTTACCCAGGACTATTACCATAAGTAACATTAACAATAAGTATGACACTTCCTATTGTTTTAATGCTAATTTTCTAACCGAACATTTTTTCGGCACTGATACTCTCTTCAAGCTGTGACTTGGACTCGTGACTTACCGTTTTGGATGACTACTTTCTGATAAAAATTTAAGTCTTATATTGGAGAGCATGCTCTGGAATCGCGAGGGGCTTTTGCTTTGTTTTTGAAGCCTATGTGCGAATCATGCGTGGTATAAAACATGAGCTTGTGGCGCTGAGAAAACCTTTTTTAATTCTTATCATCTTAGCCCATCTATCAGAAACCAGATTTTTCTGCTTAGCAGAAGTTGAGTATATTTTAGATACTAGAGGGCTTTGTGCTGAGAAATCAACTTGATTATGCAATAACTATGAAAATCAGTTTGGTTGTAAATCTCGTCAATTGTAATCCTTATTGTTGTTATTTTACTTATGCCATTTGTTTTAATGTTGCAAAATTTAAGGACAATCGTGAAAATAAAGAAGTCAATAATTATTTTGAAAGTTTTGTAAAGTTTAAGTGTTTCTATTAATTGAAAAAAACATTATAAGCTAAAGAAAAACGAATTCATTTATTTTTTAGAAAACCTGACCTTTTTTAAAACCCAGACTTGAAAATTGGTCATCCTGACCCGAGTTGGGCTGGGTATAAAACCTGAGGTCGTGGTCCCTGTACAATCACTATTTCTTTAATGTGGTTAAATGTCTTTAAGAAAGTCTTATTTCTTTTTAATTATTGGAATTTCAAATTTAATTAAATTTCGACTGGAAAAATTCTTTGTAAGAACTAACATCATCCATTTTTATGACCGAGGTTGGTCTAAGTAACGCAGTTCTTTATTCTTGGTAGAAATTAATGTTCAAGCACTAACCTTATTTGTTTTACTCTTAATTAATTTAATAATGGTTAAATTTATTCCTACTACGCAGTTTGATGATGTCTGAAAGTAACCCTTGGAAAAGATCAGGTTCTTCTATCTCACAATTGGATGAATCAGGAATTGAAGTATTCTCAATTCAATTGAGAAAACGTAAACAACCATCAAAATGCAGAGAATTAGGTATGGTGAACAAACTTAAGAAAAACTGATTTGTAATATACTGAACAGAGGTAAGAAATCAACCTAATATAACAGTAACTAGGGGTATGTTACACTAGGAGGAGTTTCCATTCCTAGCCCCTTCATTTTTGTAACGCCACTGGCTCTCCTAGTCTGAGCAGCTGCTATTGTGCTTGGTCTTAAAATTTATACCTTTTTGTAACTAATATGCTGAGAGATTATAGAACATGGAAAAAGTCACAAATTTAATTTGTGATACTAAAAAAGATTACTTTGCTTCAGAACTTAAAGGTGTTGAATGAAATTCCGGTGTAATCTGAAAAAAAACTTTTACTGAAAAACTGATACCTGTAATTTGGTCTCCCTTAAAACTGGATCAGATATTATTAATGACATAATGATGAATTTATTTATTTTGTGGGAGTTAGTGAATCCAATGTTTTTACCTTTTAAACCAAGTAAAGCGTCGGGAACTGATGGTCTATCATGTGTATTGATCAGGGGTTAAGTTATTATTTTAGCACCTATTCTAACTAAAATAATTAATTTATACTTAACTCATCAACAATTCCCAATAATGTGGAAGATTGCCGGGGTTATTTCGGTGTTTAAATCAGGTGACCCTTTGGATTCTGAAAATTACCGTGGTATTTCAGTATTACAAGGTCTTTTTAAAGTTCCTCTGAACAGTTGCTACAATATATTATAGATAAACAAAACTCTCACCAAACCAATCAGGCTTTAGACCCGGACACTTTACTGTTGATTGTGCCATTAATCTACATCAATCCATTCATTGTTACTGAGCTTGGAGTGGTATTTTTGGATTTATCAAAAGCTTTTGATAGAGTTGACCAAAGACTTTTAATTAATATTCTTAGAAATAATGGTGTCAGTGTAGAAGCTGCAAACTGGTTTATCATGTTTATGTGAACGTTCTCCATCTTAATTGGTTAATATACATATGTTCTAATTCTAAAAGCCTGAGGTCTTCTAGATCTTTTGAATATCTTGATGACAATTCAATATTAGACTGATACTGCTACAAATATTAGTAGCTTAATTCATCGATTAGAGAGTGATATGAATCGTTTAAAACTACCCTAGCACCAAAAAAATTTGTGGAACGTAACTAAAACCTTTTTCTTATTGTTTGCTCCTAACCAATTTAGACGTGTAATAAAAAATTTGTTGCTTTCTTAATTTAAAATCAAATGTAAAGAAAGTGTCGTTACTTGACATTTGAATCCTTGACAACGATTATTTTATGTATATGTATATTTTTTGTAGAATACTAAGAACTAAAAAAAATACGTTTCTTGTAACATAGTGTATTTTAATACCTCATGATGCATTTTTAGGTGACAGAAAGAGAACGGCACCTGTATTCAGAAGAAAAAAACAAGCTTCTGAAACCTCTATTGTTCAGCAGATAAATCTAGTTACTAGTGATCAGAATATATCTAGTCACAATGAATATCATTATCAAGCAAATACTACATTTGTGGACGAAGAGGTATGCTATATTACAGCTACTAGTGTTAAGCCTGTTGAACGACTGGCTATTCGATCTCGAACTGACAGGCACAGAGGCTTTATATATCAGTTTAAATTCATATTTTTCATTTAACCTATAATTTCTCAAATAACTAAAGCATAAACCCTTATATAAATGTCTAATTTTTATAAATAGGCTTAAACAACATATAAATATTGTAAGAAATATGGTTTAAAAAATCTTAAATAAGAGGTTCACCCTTCATTAGAAAAATTACAATTTTTTTAAATAATTTATTTAACGATTTTGAAGTGTCTAGTTCTGATGCAATAAAAAGCACCATTTCCAATAGACTACTAAATGTATGCATAATAATATTAGAAAGCATCACAATTAAATCTAAAGGGAATAATGTAATTGTTTTTAATTAAAACAATTTATCATATATAGTGAATATTTTTCATGTTTAGGTGTAGTGTACTAAAAAATATTTGAATTTAGAGTATTTCTGTCTAAGTAATGTTTTCAATACACGTCTTTCATTTTTCTACTTATAAACATAGAAATATTTCAAAAGTGAACCTTTTTTAAATATTTATCTGTTTTTATGCTGACTTTAATGGGTAGTTTTACTTAAAAACCATCAATACCAAGTAACTATTAGTAGGTGTTGGGAATTCTTCGACCAGATTTTCTCAATGTTTCATGTGAATCAAGGACTTGCTAGCAATTGCAGCACGGTAAATGATAAAGTTCCCCTTTTCAGTTCAATTTTCTCTAATAGTACGCTTAAAACCTTTGCAAGAAATCCGGTCTGAAACTATATAGTATTTTACCGGATTCAATTGTCAAAACTAAACCAAGAATATGTGATGATTATTTTTACATCCTTTCATGACAAAAATGCCGCCGTGATCTATTAAATTATGTTGTGGTTCATAATAACTGAATTCTAATGGTCATTAAAATAAACATAAAAAAGCAATAACAATCATAACTTCCCTCTAGGTTTTTTTTTCAGGGTATCTTATTAAGAGTACTATTCCATTGCATTAAAATTTTCTGATAAATAATAGTTAATCATTTAATTTTTATATGTATTAATTTATATATATATATATATATTAGAGGTACTATTTTTTTAAACAGCCGTCCAATTTATTTGCATATAAACTTGAAGTTGCAAGGGTTCAAGGCTTGCAGCCTTGCAGTGATTCTGGCAATTTTTTTTGGGTTCTTGACTTTAACGAGGAGCAGAAGAAACTTAAAGTATTCATTTCAAATTTTTGTTACTCAGTACCAAATGTCAATTTGGTTTTTCGTATTAGGAAAATAACGTAATTTTTATTGAACCACGGAAGAAAACCTTTACAGATGAAATCAAAATGATATACTGTTGTGCATCGTGTGATAAATTTTTATTCAGTTTATCTCCAATTATCCAAGAAACCTACAGTGGTAATATCTTGAAATTTTTTTTTATTTATCATTTTAATCTAGAGTTGTGAGAGTACCATATAATTGTGTAGAAAGAATACCTTAAGTCTTTAAATCTCAAGTTTGTTTTTTAGAATGAGCTTTTTTTTTTCAATATTAGCAATTCAAATTTTGTAATTATTTAAAAAAAATATGGTGTAGCTATAGTTTCTTTTATGCGGGTATTTCACAGGAGCTGCTATTACCATGCTACATGTGAGAGAACGGGTTTGGGGAAATAAATTTCAATGTCAGTCGGTCAGAGATTTGCATAAAAGAGTGTATAGGAGTGTATGTGGCAATTTTTGTTATTGACAAACTTATACAATCTTCCAGTGGTGGGTTTAGGAACTACCGAGATAAAGAGGAAATAAATTGCTGCTCATTTATTTTTACAAATATATTACTCGAAATTAGTTGCTTATTTTTGGAACTAAAGAAACGCTTTATCAATTGAAATTCAGCGATAAATGTGACTTAAGTTTGCTAAGTCTCACCAGCCATTTTTGCTGAGTATAACACAAAAACAGCGTGTAACTTTGGGTAAATTTGTAAACATCTGGTGATTTGACGCGTCGAAGAAATGTCAGGCAACCATGAAATTTAGATTCTGAATTTCATGGTTGCTAGACATTTTTTGTCTGAAACATATTAAATTTAGACAAAAATGGACTGACAACTATGTATTTTAGTAGTAACAAATGGTCTGCTTCTCCACACTCCCTTCTACTTCCAAAATCCGCCACTAGATGTCAATATTAATAATGTTCATTGCCTACTGAAAATATCTCAGATTGATAAATTGTATAGAACTCGCAACACTCTTTAACTTATAAAAATTTGCAGATTTCATTAAAAAGACTGAATTTTGTATTCATTCAAAATGTGCGAAATTCTTCCTTGACGAATATTTTACACCAGAAACTATCGAAGGTAGGATATACATTAAAAAAATAAGCAAAGTTCTTAAAAAATATTACTTTCTGGGACAATTAACTATAACCTGATTTACCACATGTTTTAAGACTACAGTTTGTGGTTTTAAAGTTTAAGATCTTAGTTATGTTGTTTATAACTTAAAAATTATTAAAAAAAAATTTAAGGAATAGGAAAGGCATTTAGGTCTGCTATGTACTAAAATCAGAATGAAAAGTAATATTTTTTCTACCGTTTTAAGCATTAATATAGGGAAATTTAGCATTTCAAACCATAAATTTTTTAACTTCTGATTGTAGACATGCAATATTGTCAGGAAGATTTGAAATCGGTGACAGTGTTGGTTCGATTTTAAAATGGTTATTCCAACCGCAAATTTTATCAGCTAATTTATTTATTGTCATTTCTCTAGTGGGGGTTTTTAACCCCAGGAATAGACTCAGGGAGTGAAGTTATAGGAAACATTGATGAGATGAAAACTTAAACAAAGATTTAACAAAATTAAATTTGAAAATGGGCGATATTCCTATTGCTCTCAAACTGTGGTTTTAAAAGCTTAGAAAGGGAAGAATTGAGCATACAATATTTCATTCCTTAAAATGACCCATACAATTCCTAAAAATACAGGGTTGCAATCTCATATTGTCCAAATTTTTTTTGTATTAAAAATGTCTGGAAACCATGATTATCAGATACCAAATTGCTGGTTTTCCAGATATTATTTTTGTTTAAATTACAAGATAAATCGGGATGAAATAAGACTGACAAACATTTATTAATGAATAAAGTATCGTCTGCTTGACCAGATTCCCTTTCTGAGAATAAGAAAACCATTTCGTAAGACTAAACACATACAGGGGCAACTCCAGACCAACTTTTTGTTGTTGATCACTACTCTGAAAAAGCCTATTTAAATGACACAACGATGTGAATGCTCTTAGTGGACGCGTGATTTCCGTTACTATTATTACAATATAGTCATGCACTGTTTTGACCTTTGACGTGTGTTGGAAGAAATTTAATGACTGTCACTTTGCGGGGTTTAGCTATGACATACATCTTTTTGCTTTAAGTATTTTGCTCATGGTTCAAGGATCTAACCAGTTTTAATTTATCTGTGCAATGAAATGATTTTGTGAATGTGTAATCATTTACGTGACTGTCAAAATGTAAAGAAATTGTTCACTGATTACACTTATTGATTAGCCTAGCCCTTACCTTGAAGCTTCAGGGATTTAAATTTTCTGTTTAGGGAAATATGTTTGACTGACATGTTTTTTTTTATAGATTTCACAGAAGAACATACGGAGCCATTTTCTGTAAGTTTAGGCATTTTATTGCATTATGAAAGTTTTGCTAATGATCCTAAGAGAGAACTTGCAAACTCTACGCAGAAGAAGTGGTTCCAGATTTTTCACCCAGTGCCACAAGCTGGGATCGAACCCGGTTCCTCTTGCGAACCGCTCCGCCACCCCACTTTTTATTTTAATTATTAAAGATTAATTATAAAGTTATGAGTAGCTCAAGTATCCCTAATCTATCCAATGGATCTAACACTGAATTTTTGATGCCCAAAAATAGTGACCTAATAGTCTGTTATTTACTTTGAATTCATGATTTCACTAATATTTTGTTGTATCGTTACATTTTAAGCAAAAATTTTAATGAGAAATTTTGTGAAATTAATACAATAATATATAGAACCTTCAAATGTAGTATGAGGGGTGTACCAGCAACAAGGTAAAGAAATTGTTTCCCAGCTGGCGGAGTTCAGAGGAAAGAGGGTAAAGAGAAGCTCCCGCTAAATTATCTTTCTCATAATCGAATAAAATTCTTGGTTGTACTAAATAGCCCCAAGAAGTAGTGAGGTATTTGAAGTCGCAAGAGATTTGATTTTCATTTAAAAGGGGTTGTAAGTGAATAATGGTTTATATGGTCACGATTGCTTTTTTGGTAAAAAATTGTATTAATAAATATCTTAGTCATACTTTTTTTCTGATAAATTTCTATATGTGTAATTTCATTTCAAAAAATTTCCTTAGCATATCATTACGTCTGTGAATGTGGCACATCATTTGCCTTTGATGGAATAGAAATTGGAGCGATTAATATGGGACGCTTCATGGTGAGCCACCAATTACTTTGGGAGTACCATGATGCTTTTGTTTTTGCAAGGTAAAATCTTTGAATGAAAGGAAATTTATTAAAATTTCTGATACATGTTTAAACCTTTATAATTTTATGTATTTTCAGAAGTTCTTTTCATGCTTTTTATGAAATTGTCATTGCTCGTTTTGAGAGATCCTTCAATTTTCAAAATATCAGGCAACTATTGTCATATGCTCAGTTAAAAGCAGCCTGGGCTCACTTCCTGAGTTTGCTGGATATAGACTATTCTGATGGCTATAAATGTAGTGAATGTCTTGAAAATCCAAGAATTATTCTATGTGATGGGACTACTTTAGGGTTCAAAAGAAAGTTTTTGTCCTGGAACCACACTAATATCGAAGACCAAAATATCAGAAAAATACCTTATGCCAAGTATGTTTTACTTTAATTACTAGACTCAAAATAAAATTTTAAGTATAAATATCCAAAATAATTAACAAGACTCAAGAACCTTTTAGTTTTATTAATTGTCAAATTACTTTGACATCTAAGAGCTCCATAGTTATTGTAAAATAAATGTTATAATGAAAAGTATAAACCAATATAGGTTTCACATTTTCTTATTTTTCCTAAGAATATAGCACTTGTTTTGTTTTTCTAAAAGTCTTATCTTTTACAGGTTTTCTGATAGAACATTTCTAAAAAATTCTCAGTTAAGGAAAAAACTATCCAACTTTGTTTGCTCGAAGAACATCTCCAAATTTTATTTTGAAGTTTTAATTTCTGATCTGTTATCTGAAAACACAAATGCTGCAAACAGCTTAGTGAATCTACTCAATTCTATTATTGTCAAATCAGAAAACCCTTGTTGTCCTCAAAACTATAAAGACTTCCTCTATTGTTTATCAAAGGATTCTGCACTTTGTGCAACTTTTCCCTGTTCAGTAGAATTTCAAAACTTAATAGATAAATTATATGTTGGATATAAAATTTGTGAATTTCCTGATGATATGAAAACATTATCTACAGAATGTCCAGTTTTATATGATTTATTATCAAGTGAATCATTGACTTCAAATTTAATTCAAATAATGAGTGTGATTGCTGTTAAATCAAAAGTGTTTCCCACTGTATGATGCAACTGAAATTAATTCTGAAAACTCATCATTGGATTTACCAGAGGCTTCAGATATCCTAGCATGCTTTCCAGCAATGACCAAGAAATGCACAAGAGGAATCTACTCAGCTGACAAGTCAGCAGATGATAAGTCTTGCGAGAAAGATTTTTCTGGGAAACATGCAACACTCACTCCTGGAATATTCACAATATATTGCCAACATGGTAATTATGTTTTCATTAATTTATGAATAGAATGTGTGGGAGAAAGAACAACAATATGCTTTTGCCAAACTTTTTGCAACTTATATTTTTTCAATATCAGCTGTGGTTAGATAAAAACCCATACTTCACAAACTTACATCAGTTAGCCCACACTCATTTAAGTTCCTCACAAAACTCCATAGGAATTAAGCTAGTTAGTCATTTCTAGTAGCATCATGAATTCTTAATTAAATTTATGAAATTAAATGTCTGCTTTATTAAATAAGGTAAAGGGAAGTAGCTGTGGTCACTAGCTCTTAATTCAAATGATGAGAGGATATTGGAATATAAATATTTATTTGACTGAAATTTAGTTTTTCAAACTGTATATTGAAAAACTATCTTTCATCAACCCACATTTTCAGTTTTTTTTCAGTTAAAATTAATGTTCCATAACATTTTTACTAGCTAGCAGACTCCTTTTTTTATTTTGTAGTTTTGGTTTAGATGAAAAGAAAATAACTTTCTGATACCAATCCAAGTTGAATAACATTTAACTGGAAAAATATCCAAAATCAAAGTTAATTTCAATGTTTTTTAACTTTCATAAACTTAAAATGGGTAGCTCCGATTAAAATTACCAAAATTGAACTGCTTTATAAATAAACAGACCATTTTTAGTCAGTACACGTAAAATTCACATTTTGGATTAGTGTGATCAGCACCAAGGGGTTAACTTTTGCGTTTTCAAAAATGTTTGAGATTAATTTTGAGTATGTTGTTAGTTAAACCCCAGCATGCCATATAACGATACCATACCTTAAAATATAATTATTTTTCATTCAAGAGTAATTTCAAGTCCTCTAAAAATATTTGTGATCACAGTAGATTAAATTATATTTATTATATATTAAAAATGATAATTCTAAATATTAGTTGGTATATCTATGCAATAAGATAATTTTTTCTTTTTTTTTCTTTTGAGGAATTTGTTATGGATTTCAAGTCCTTAATAAGTCCGAATCTGTTAATGTTCCATTTTCTATATTGAGAACAAGATTTCACCAAAGTATGATTATTTAAAATATTTATCATAAAATTTCTACTAGCACTTCTATTTAATACTAGAGTCCAAGTACTTTATAGTGCTCAAAAATCTTTTGCCTTTGGGAACTCGGAATTTGCAATTTGAAAAACCCTTCATATGGTTTTCTATACAAATAAAACAAACTTTATCTGTAAATGCTTTAGCTTTGTTTCAATAATAAAACTGAAGTAGATTACTACCAGTAACGTTAGCACGGGGTCATCCAATTTGTTTTTTATTTTATTTGAAATGAAGTTTCTAAAATATGAAAATATGAAATTTAATTTTTCTTTTTATGAAAACATTTCTTTTAAAATGAGTCGTAAGATGCTAATACCTTAAATATAACCAAATATAGATGTTGAAAACTAAATTCTGATATTTTAATAAAATGATGTTTTTTTGTTTTTTTTTAGGTCCTGGGGTTGTGGTATATGACTTTGCTTGTGGTCTTCACCAATACTGCCTAAACAGAGATCCTATCTTTTTTAAAAACACAAAGTTTTTAATTGATAAGCTTCACTGGAGGAATCATACAGGTGCTTTGCTAAAACCTAAACATTTAAAGGGGCGTTCAATAGGAGAAGGCAACTCCTGTGGGCCCCCAAATGTGTCCAAATTACATGTAAAAGTTAAGTTAGGGGCCTCCATGCCTCACCCCAAACGCATGGCAATATACAGCGATGTACTCTCAGAAACATATTATCTGGAGCCTCCCCTGAAATAATTCAATGTGGGCATTAATTTAATTTAAGTACATTAATTTAACATAAACACAGCTGTTATCAGACTTAATTTTTATTGATGAGCACAATACCAATTGTTTATGCAGGTTTTTGAAAAATTTGAGTGGCAACTGATGTATTTCAAATCGCATTTAGACTTCCTAGAGATTTCTTATAGGGATGCACAGATATAACAGCATATTTTTCTAATACCGGTATTGGCTTAAGCAAAGCTGGCATTGGCCGATACCGGTATTAGAAAAATGTTTTGAGGAAAAACTTAAAAATAAGAAGATTCTCGATTAACTAATGAAAAAATTTTTTTGCCACAATCTTAAATTTCCTTTTAAAAAGACCTGTTACGAGTGTAAACAGAAAGGTCTAGTGTTATGATAGGTAACTTCGTTAATATGAGTACAGTCGATATATGGGCTGTACCCATATTTTTGCACAACTAGTTGAAAGTTAATTAATTAAAATATTTTTTGCCTTAGGATGTTCGATTGGTTTTTGTCTGGACAAGTATCCTCAGTATAAATTTTTAAACACTCAAATTAATGAGCAGATGAACTCCACACTTAAGAAAATTAACCACATACTTACTTTCATGAACCAACCAAATTTCATGGCTCACTGTCAACTGTTCCTTTATTGCTACAATATGAAGAAGAAATTAAAAAATCAAAAAGGTATTTATTTTACTCGTCTCACTATTTGTAGATCTAGGTAAGATAATCAGGTTTACACGATACAAAAACTTATAAAATTCTTTTAGCCTTGACTTCCACACCTAAAAAATACATTATTAGACATCTAGGTGACAATCTTCCTGTAAACCGATTAGTTTTGTAGAGCTACCTTTTAACCAGACTCTTAATCAATATTTTAGTTGTAGAAAGTGGAGAGCAGTGATGGATTAAATCTAATGGAAACCTAAGCTTAGGAACCCCTGGGAAGCTATATCCTAATACAATGTCACAGGGCTCTTAAATACCTTATAACAATGGGCAGCTGCCTATTATCCCTAATGGTTAATTTGGCACTGGTGGAGAGAAAAGGAAAAATATTTAACGAAATTCAATTTTATTGGCTGTTAACAATATGAAATTAGCAAAAATGGCAAGTTAATAATTACTATCAAAATTGAGGAATTGATTGTTTTAATCTGATTTACATAATTGAATTGATTTTTCTAGTTCCTTTTTAGTCCATTTTACAGATCCAAACATTAAGTTGAAGGCTATAATAGTGAATTAAATTAACTTGAAATAAAATAATTGGTGTGATTAGTAATTTGCAAAAATTAAAAATTTCTTATTCAATAGAAAATCGAATAGTATTTAAAAAAATTATGTAATACTTTATAGAGTAATAAAAGGCTTTTACTAAAGTACTCTTTCAGATAATTCAAATAGCTCCAGTCATTAAATTAATAGAAAAAAATCTTACGAAAAGATATTGTACATTCTAAACTACAATGGTTTTATCTTTTATGTTAAAATGCCCCAATGTCGCTAAATCATCCAAATGACTTTGTTGAAATTTTATTTTGTTTAAATTATAGCTTTGTTTATAATAAGTATTTATTAACCTTTTTTTCCAGCTCAAGCCACTTGAAATGAAAATAGATTGTTGTTGACCTCACGCAGCCAGCTACATCATTCGTGATATAATAGTTCATTATCTTTATAATATAAAATTTTACATGTATAAAAATATGTTTTTAATTAAAAAACATTGTGATTGACTTAAAATAAACTTATAACGCAGAACTTAAGGCATAGAATCATAAATTGTTACCAATTAACTGACTAGTTTATCAGAATTGTATAATCTCTTTAACTTATAAGCAGCACTCAAGTTTCTATGTAAATTATTCAAAATCTTAATTGCAGAAACTGACAAAGATCCTAATTATTGTATAATTCATACTATATATTCACTGTTTTTGACAATACAATTTAATAAATCATTAAATGTTTTTAACAATGTCTACTTTATTAAATTGATTTTAAGGGTTTTTTAACTAATATTTGGTATGAAAACAATTCAAGAAGAAACCCTAATTTTTTTTTTGCTATACTGTATAGGATAAATTAGCATATAGGATGTTTTTTTCATAACCTCATGTTATTAGATTGTAATAAACATTTATAGATAACACCAAAATAATTTAAAATAAATATAATTTTGGTTGGGTTTTATTTAAGAAAAATGATCTTTACTCGAATAATTTGCATCGAGCAATAAATAAGTTTTGCTTATGCTTCCACTAGGCGTTAAAATGATCTAAATGTTTTAAAATAACGATTTTGCATGCTGAACTAACTCCATTATATTCCAATAAGCCAGGCCTACCAGAAGTAAATAGCCCTAACTAATCTACTTGCTATTCCTCCTACGTAATTTTCTATCGTACTACTCAGTGGTCTCGCTAGGTCACTTTTTGGGGGCGTTAGCCCCTCAAATTAAAAAAATAGCCCCCTTAATTTTTCTCAAAGCCCCTCCAAAATAAACCTATCACCCCTCAAAATATGTTTGCTTTACTGAAGAAATATTAAAATATACATTCAGGTTGTGTATTTTAAGTGTTATTTTTATACTGTTTCTTGTTTATAAACTACTAAGTGCTGAAGGAGCGAGGCTCCTTCAAATCTCTTGCAGAGAATAGCTCCCAAATTTAGAATCCTGGCGACGCCATTGAGTAAGCTTAAGATTGATGAACATCTTTTTTCTCACCTCTGTTATACCATGATATAGACTTATGGCATAAGTATGACGTTTGGTTAAAATTTTTGCAAACTTGATTTTCACAGTAGTGTCAAATCAAATATTACGCAGTGGCAATGGCAAGAACTATACTAATGTGATTAACATCAATGAATTTGAAAAATTCTCTTAGGTTTGTAAAAAGGTTTAAGAAAGTGACAAAATAGAGACAAAAACTCCAAAAATTTTGAAACAAAATCGTAGCAATAACTCCTGAGAATTTAGGAAATGAAAGGACATTGCAACTAAAATTCCTTAAGTTGCCATTATGGAACAGAATTGGAAAATTTATTTGAATATTTGGCATTTTGTCTAAAAGTCTGATAAATGATTTTTTTTATACATTTATGTTTTTCAAGCCATGAATAAATCCGAGTCAGTCAGCATACAGTTTACAATACTGAGGATAATATTTCTAAAAAGTATGACAGTAAATTTCTGTTACGTAGACTTGACCAACATTTTTCTAATTTATGTGCTTGGCATATAAGTTTATTTATTAAAAAAGTGTGACTGGTGTGGATATATAAGATCTCATAGTACCTTTTGAAGACATAATTAACACCCACCTTCACCCAAAATTTTTTTTCTTAAATATGGATGAGATAAATGGGCGGCTCAAATCAGCCATATTTTATGCCATTATGCAGGTGGGTTACAATGTGTAGCAGGGTGGTGTATATCCCTTCATGCACTTTTATTAATTAGTGGAAACTATAGGTTTTATTAGTGCTACACTCTCACCTAGTGTTGGACCAAAATAAACTATTGGCGTAAAGTGTAACTCAAAAATACCCACACTGGAAATTATTGGCCAGTGTTTTTGTAAACTGTAACACTAGTTCTACACTCAACCTACTCTAGAAAAGGAGATAAATCTAATGTAACTCGTTTCTATGAAGCAAAATAGCAGCTTTGAAAAAGTTTGTTTCACTGCTTCAAAAAGCGTTTTTCATTTTTAACCTAGCTGTTTGAGGTATAAAACTTGGGCGGTTAAAGAACCATAAAAGGTAAATAAAGTTTATTTCATTTCAATTTCGGTTCTTAAATTATTTCTAGATGAAATTAGGTTGAAATAAAAGGTAAGTCTTGGCTTTAATTACATAAAAACAAGCTATTAGTGTGAAAACATCAGGATATGTGCAGTTCAACAGTTTGAAAGAGTAATTAAAGAATGCTTTATTCTCTATATTTTCTGGTCCTCTTTAAGCCCATTTGCAAATCTTATGTGTGCATCTTCCTTAAGAAAATTTATTTCTGCATGAGTCAAGTTTGTAAAAATTGACAATTTATTCCACGATAGATTGAAACCTGCTCACCCGACCCCTACGATTTCATACAAATTCGCTTTCTAGGGTTAACTTAATTGTAGAAACCAAATTCCAGATTTTCAGAAACATCCAAAAGGCCATTTTGGAAAACAGAATAGGTGTTCAGGCAGCTCTTTATAATTTAATAATTGGCCAATCATTGATTTTATTTTTGTGGAATACCTCTTACGATATTATGATAATATGAAGAAATAGTAGCCACATGGCATCAGTATGAAAATCACACAGAAACTGCAGTATTTAGTAGCATAAAGTAAACTTTAATACAAAACGTTGACAATTGTCATAAGCAATTACGATTTTTTTAAAATTACTGAAAAAAATCAACTGAGAAATATAACTAGCTATTAACTATTTATGAAATTGAAAACGAAATTTATTCAATATCGTTTTAAACATTATTAGATGAAACATAACTATAAATCAAAAAATTTATCCTAAAGAAGATATTCATTAATTGATTAATTACTTATTAAATGAGTTATCCGAATTTTACAATTTGCATCAACTTAAACATGAACTTCCACGAATCCAATTTGCTCGCTTGCCCGCGCTTTTTTAGGTATTTATTCTTCAATTCTTGTTCACACTTTGCGCTTCTAAGCCTTGGATACCTAAAATTTCCTAATAGGTTGGAGAAGCATCCCAGTGCGAACAAACTTTTAAATTGAGAAACTTTTAAAAACATCAAAAACTTTAATATTTAAGCATATTTTCAAGGAAAAAAGTTATTTTCTCGAAAATAATTAAATACTTAGAAGCTTGAAATAATAAAATTGAACTTATGTTGGTTTACTATTGTTTAAACGCCAAAATACAAGATTTACCTATTTTGTCAAAACCATCTGCTAGTGTAGCCAAGCCCATAAGATGGGACTACTTCTCATGCCTCTGATACCAGATTACAAGTCTACATAGTAAGACTAAACTTTTATCGCAAAAGCTTTGAAACGTATAGAAAATGTGTACGGTATGAAAAACTTGGAAAACGATTGTTGAAATTGGTTCTGACGATGCCATCACCTAACAATGCTGTTAAAGGCTACGAATATACCAAAAATGCAAGGTTTTAATGCCAGATTACTTAATTAGAAAAATTAATATAAATATTGTTTATTTGTCAAAATTATTAACTGAAATCCAAATTTTTTAATGAAAGGTTCAATTTATATCAAAATTGAATAAAAATCAATTATTTTGAAACGAAAAAATTTAGCAACTATTATTTTTTTTAAATTTTTATATTTAAATTTTTTAATTTTATGATATTATAATCATATCATACCAAGTACTTCATAATAAATGATATATGATGATATTAAAGGATGATAAGTCTATTTTGGCGCTCTCAAAGATTAGTTTTAAGATAACGCCAAGGAGACTATTAATATATAGTTTGAATGCCTTAAATGTAAGATTCCATGAATAAAATAATATTTAACTAGTTTTAAAGTAGGCGCCCGTCGGTTTTCTTAATTAATTACCTTTTCTTAAAATTGGTTAATCCCTTTTTATTATCTCAGAGCGCTCTGAGGTCCACTTTTCGTTATCCTTTAACTCTACTCTTTATAAAAAGTGTAGTTCAGAGGGTTCTTAGCGCACTGAGAGCGGTAAATGGGTTTCACCAAAATAATGGGACGATCATGTTTCGATTTTTCCTATATATTGCTTCAAAAATGCAAATACATTATTTTTGGCAATTTATTTGTGGCCAAATACTTTAGATTAGCTTCAAATAAATTACATTTTCAAACACTTAAATTATTTTATTTGTTTATCCCTTGTATCATTGCTTCCAAATCGAAGCGTTATATCGTCTTTGCCTTTTTTTTTCTCAAGAGTCTTAAAGCAAAGAATTCTTTGCCAGTAGCTGAGGTACTTGCTGAGTGAGAAATAAACAGAAATCCGGTCTATAATTTAAAATCTTTGTTTTAAAGAAATAATCCAAAGGAAGTATAAGAGAGGAATAGTTTATGGTTAAAATTATCTCGTCGTTTTAAAGCTATGATTTTTGTGCGATAAACTTCCGGTTAATAATTTTTCAATAGGCAAGGCTTAGTCGTAAGTAATCTTTCGCCTCCAAGACCTATCGGCCGAAGTACCTTAGTACCGCATTTTAACTTAAACTAATAAAATTTAGTTTGCCCCATTTGTTGTTGGTCTTTTTAATCTTTTCACGTCGTTTATAAGGCCTAGTCATAACTTACCGAAAGTGAGTAAGCCTAACGTATCCCGTAACGTATTCCCCTTTTTCTGTTTACTTTCAATAATCCTGTATTATGATTTTACCACACGTAAGAAAATCCCAGGCCGGATTCATTTCTAAAGGGATCAACCAGGTCAGACTTGACATTTAATAAAAATTATTAATTGACCTAAGTAATATTTAATTTTAATATCATTACAATATGGAAAATCCAAACCAGGGTTTTTCTGCCCTGAACCAAGTACCTGGTCAACTGAATGGATTGTTGAAAGTTGATGTTGGGCTTTGAGGCTCTACTGGACGTTTTATCAATTTAAATTTCTTTGTTTCGATTCAACTACACTGCGCCTCCCTACGCGATTGGTTAGATTTATTAATAATTATTAATCATGTAAAAGGGCATAGGCATAATAAAGGATGTAATTAGTAAATCAGAATTAAACGTCCTTCGTTTAATTCGAATACACGTGGCGTGGGTTCTGCGGAAATTAATCGTTTGGATTTATTCATTTTAAAACTACAAGGAGTTTTAAATATAAATAATTAAGGATGTATAAAGGCATAGACATAATAAAGGCTGAATTTGGTAAATTATAATTAAACGTCCTTTGTTTAATTCGAATATATTACACGTGGCATGAGTTCCGCGGAAATTAATCGTTTGGATTTAATTATTTTAAACTACCTAAATTATACAACCTAAGCTTACAGGCTATTTTAAAGTACCTATAAAAATTTAAAACGGAATGGTATTAAAATATACATAGTTAAAAAAACCATTGTTAGAGAAGATTAAAAAATATACGTGTAACTTACTCAAATTCGGTCAAGAGAAAACAGAAACGTGGAAAAATATTTTTAAAGAAACGGCCAAACAATTAGAATTGAAGGAAGATATTTCATTGGTCAATGCAAGGTCACGTGGTTGGGACTGTGAACGTAGCATACGAGCTAGATCCACGGGGTGTGGATGCAGCAAATTGACTACGCTCACGGGGTGTGGACGCAGAAAGTTGGCTACGTTCACGGGGTGTGAATCTAGACTCGGCCTTTATCTTTTTTCTTCAAAACACCCTTTTTAAAATATTCTAGACATAAGCATTTATTTTTTATTTTTTTACCATTTTGTTAATAAACAGGTGAAGTCTGGTATGGAAAATTCTACAGTTGTTTTTTTTAAGAAAGATCAAAAGACAAGTAGTGCTTAACATATGTAAGTTATCTAAAATACTTAATTATTTAAAATTTGCTATGCAGTGGTCAAACTTTAAAGCAGTGGCGTAGACAAGGGGGGGGGTGTTTCCCGGTCCAGACAACCCCTTGGGTCTACCTTTGACTGTACTAAATTTCCACCCCCTTCTTGACCCACTCTTAACATTCACATAACTCGACCCCCCCCCCCCCCTGGATGAATATCTGGCTACGCCACTGATTTAAAGGAAAGGTTAATTATAAAATTATATTGGTCTTAGAAATTACCAAAATTCCTGATTCGTTCAAAGAAGAGGCAATAGAGTTGTATCACCTTGTAGCTTTGGCCATGGCTGCCATTTTAGAAAACAAACCCTCTCTTAACTTAATTCAAACGCCTATAAAATGGATTATAAAATGCCAAAATAAACAGTTTTCATAGGGCTTCCCCTTTATAGAAAAATCAGAGTTGTAGTTACTGGTTCATACCTAACATCGTTTAACTGGAATATATAAACTGTTTGTTTATTTGAAAGTATCAATCCGCCCAAAATGACAATGACCAAAAGTGAGCCAATGCTAAAGATCTGCTTTTGTGTTTTGTAATTTGTGAACCGTTCCTAAAAGCTTTTTGTTGATGTTAAACCTATTTTTCTTTCGTGGTGTATCCTATGCTATAACAAATGTTTAAATTTTTATTAACTGTGCTGCCCCCCTGGGTACCAAAACTTCTTTAGAAAAATTTTGTTTTTATACGAAGATTTTACCAAATGTTTTACATTTACAGAATTAAACTAAATATTTATTTCATCATTTACAAATTTGGGATGAGTGGACCACTATAACTTTATACGTACAATATTTCAGGGTAAATAAGTCATTATGGACAAATTTATTTATAATATTAAAGAACTTTATTACAAATTTAGGGTTTTATCATATTCAATGTATATAAACTGAAAAATTAGTAACTTTTGACAATTAGACAAAAACCAATAGGGGAAGGGAGAGCACATTATTAGTACCCAACCCACAAAGCCTTACAACACCACTGATAGTGAAGGTTTTTTTTCTTAATTTTCCCTTTTAGTTAACTGAGAAAACACTAACAGGTGTTTAGTTCATGGTTTTACCATTGGGGCAGCCCACTTAATTGTAATTGTACTGGTAGAATATGAATTTTGCTTTAACTTCCTTGTTTTTTAGGTGATGAAAACTTTGGATTGGTACTGAATTCCTCTATTTAACATTTGTGGTGTAGTGCTGTTACCAGCCATTATTTTTATAAAATAAAAACATTTATGGTATAAAAGTGTTAATTTTGCATAATATAACTAATTTTAAATGCACCAACCTTTATATAATACGGGATTATAAAAAGACCATTTTTTATGCATTTTTATTAAATAAATTCCTGTATATAGTACAAATTTTTCAATAAAAAATTTAAATATAAATAAGTATGACGCACAATAAACTTCAACTTTATTGGATACCTGACCACAAAGGGCATCACGAGAACCTTGGCTATGGAGGGTGCAAAGGCTGGATTTAGTGAGGCAGAACCTGCACGGAGCCTAGTCTCCAAGTATGTGTCTGATCGTCTGTCTAGCGTATGATGGCATCACCAGTCCCTCTATTATTGGTCCAAGGTGCTGAGGCAGGTAAAATCACAACTCTTCCCCCCAAGAAGGGTCCAACAAAGCATATGGCTGTAGTATTTGCACATCTGTAGCAACATTGCGTAGCATTTCAAAGTGTGAAAAATATGCTAGCTCGACCCCTTATTACCGTGCTAGTGCTCTTTCGAAATAAGATATCGCCATCTGTTCCTTTTTACTATGAAAATTCTAAAATTATATTCCTATATTAACTTTATTGGAGCATATCTACATATCACACCCCCAAACAATTATATCTGCATGCATCACGCCTTTTGGTGCTTCTGGCTATGACATTACTTTGTGCATCAGGAAAACGAAATGCCCAAAGATCAAGAAAACTATGATAAAAATTCAAGACTATAATAGAACAAACTTTGCTAATCTGGTAAGAGAGGTCCAACAGTCCTTATCACAACTATTAGTAATTTAGACAAGCATGCCCCTTTTATTACCAAGAGGAAATCTTTAAATAACCCCCCATGGCTAACTATAAGGAAGTTAAATACCCAAGGTTTATAAGTGATTAATAAAAAATAAAAACCTGTACGACGATTATAAACACTATAGAAATATGGCTAACAAGGCTGTTAATATTGCTGAGAGTAAATATATTAATTGTCCAGAGACTTCTGGAAGCCATAAAAAAGAACTCTCAAACTTTAAATGTAAATAATGTATATATAACTGAACCTTTTAACCATCACTTTATAACCAATCGCAAAATAACTGCGCCTCTCCTGATAACAATGAAATTATTCCCCCAATTTAACTTTGAAAAAGTTGACGAGAAGACTATCATGTGTTATATCAAGAAACTCAAAAATAGTTTCGCAATAGGTACTGTTGGTATCTCTGCTAAAACAATAAAGGGTTTAGCGACCCTCATATCTCCAGTTCTGGCCACAATTATAAATCTATCTTTTGAAACAAATTGTTTCACATCCCTATGGAAAGAAGCCGAAGTCTCTATTTTAAGTCTGGGAACAAGGAAGATCCCATCTCATATAGAGGCATCTCTATTCTGCAATACTTATCAAAAATTCCCGAAAAACCCAACTGTTAACAAATGTGACACAAAATTATATGCTTCATAGTAATCCATCTGGTTTTATCCCTAAGCATTCAACTATGACATGTATAATTTACATAAACTTATCAAAAGCTTTTGATTGTGTAAATCACAAGAAGTTAATAAGTTTAATGAATGTAATTTGTCTCCTGACGTCTCGAAATGGTTCATATCATATTTATCAAACAAAGCAGGCAGTCAGTATAAACGGAATTGAATCTAATAAGAGTACTATAACCTCAGGTGTCCCACATGGGAGCATTCTTGGCCCCCTAATTTTAATATGTATACTAAAAACATGTACAAATGTTTAAATTCCTCAACATCTTTCGAGTTTGCTGATGACCATTCACTGCTCACTTCTGACGAGTCAGTTGATAATGCTCTATTGAAATTACAAAACGATTGTAAAGAACTTGGAACAACTGAGTTTAAAGCTAAACTTAACAAAAGACTGTTTTCATGTTATTTTATCCCTTCAAAAATACTGAAAAATTAAAAAGCATAACCCAGATGGGAACCACAGATGTTAAAAGGGTCGATAAAATGTCAAAAATTTGCAATACCTAGGAAAACAAATATGGAATAAACTACCAACCAAAGTAAAATTTATTGCTAGTATTAACTCTTTTAAAACTGAAAAAACTAAATATGTAAGTAGTACGTAATAGCCCATTTCATGTAATTTAGGTTGTTTGCGTCAAGATTCTTTTTAGGTAAGTAAAAAAATTATTTTTGACATGTACAACAAATCATGTTCAGTAGTCTATTGCCGTTAAATGTACAGTTCAGGCAATATTTCGGTAAACCACTTTTTCACCTAAAAAAGACTATTTGAAAATTTCAACCCCTTTTAGGGGGTGTTATGTATGTAAATTCAATTCCAAGCTTTGCTGTATGATGGCACCACGGTACACAAGATATAGAAGAATGTAGCGGCAGTCAAAAAATCTTGAACACAATCAATGTATCAGTAGTCATTCCCCAATTATATTGAAATGTTTTGATTTAAACTTAAGTATGTTTTAAGTTATTTAGGATAAAGCTAGGACGCAACGCTAGTGATGGAGATGGGATCAATTCCCTTTTGAATGTTCACCAAATATTGTAGATAGGTTTATTTGTTTATTTTCAAGTTTCTCTATCTTTCATTTCAAACCAATAATACAAATTCAGCTTAAAAGAGGAAAAAATAGACTGCGCCAAGTGGAAACACTGCATGAAGTAGTAAGGGGGCCAAGTTATACAATTACTTATAGCTCTTGTAAAAGATTCCTGTACCCAAAACTCAAAATATTTTTTTCCTTAATTTTGTCATTTGACATAACAAAAATCCGATTAAGAAAACTGTGTCATTCGGTCTGTGTCTGTCCATCTTCACACTCTCCTATTGATGGGCGCCTACCTCTCCCGTCGCCTTAGTGATGGGTGGTTACTAGTCGTTGTTCACTATTTTTTATTTGAAACTGTAAAAAGATATTTGAACAAACTAAGTAATCCAGCCACGGATTATTAGAACAATACAAAATGAATAACACTACTTCTAACAAAACTAGTTAACTTATCAACAATCAATTAGTCACACATGTATTCAAAATTAAATAAAAACTTTTTATTAAAATAATACATTTGTTTTGACTAGTCTGGTTAAGAAATAATTATTCATAGAATTAAGTTTTAAATGTTCATAAATCAGAATCCTTCCTCAAAAAAAGAATCGTGGGTTTCTTCATGCCACATACCAACTCCTGTATGATAAAAAAAAATATCCTGGTTATACTGATTAAGAAAATATAAAATAACCCTATCCAAACTTTAGTTTTAACATGCATCAATATACTTGAGACAATATAAAAAATTTAAGCCCTTTTGGGAGTATTTTGAGAGTATTTTTTAAGATTACAAGGGGCCCAAATGGGTGACCAACATAAAAAAAAAAGAAAGAAAAATAGATTACATTATGTGGTTGGCAAGGGGTTTAAAATTGCTCAAAGAATGGCTTCTTGTACACAAGTTTGTGTTAAGGGATAATGAAAAGCTTAAATAACCTATCTTTTATCAATTCCTAAACCAAAAATAAGTCCAAAAATATACTTACACAATTAAAAAAACTTCTGAGAAAAACGGGCCTCTGTGTTTTCAATGCATTTTGACTGTATTCTGCGCTTTTTCCGATTCGGCAATGGCAGCCCATGAAATCGCATTTTACTTCCAGTCTCAAGAGCCAATAAGTAAGTAAAACGCGATTTTATTATCGAGACAAGTGCAGAATACAGTTTGGATATATCGAAATCACCAAGACCCGTTTTTCTCCATGTTTTAATTTAATTAAAAATAGTTTAATTTTTTTGGTAATGTAAGTATATTTTTGGTTAAGGAATTGATAACATATAGGTTATTTACCCTTTTCATTATCCCTTTAAATGAGAAGTACTCTGTAAAGTCCAGAGCCAAATATTACAAAATAATTCAAACCCCGTGCAAACTATTTGAAAATATTACTTTTCTTACATTACTGATTGTAACAACCCTTCTAAAATTTTAACTTAAAAGACTAGTTACACAAAATTTTGCTCTTCTCTTATTAATCACTAGAGTATCTTATTACCTCTTTCTTTATAGTTTTTACAATTAATTTGTTGTATTTCTGCTCTATGACAACTTTGAAAACCATGTTTTAATTAAAAAATAATATTACTAACATCTTTCTGGTCACTATTCATAAGAAGATAGCTGCATAAACTTTCACTCTCTGTATCTAATGTTGGAAGCATTAAACTTGTAGGTTTCGATGCCAGTTCCTCACCATGTATGTAGTTCCCACCATCTGAGTGTGAGGACTGACTGCTAGCAACAAAACTCCTAATTAAGATTAAAACATGAAATGTAAAGTTACTTATCAATATCATCAAAAACCAACCGGCATTGTGGGGAAAGAGAAAATGGACTATCAGCAGGAACACACGATGCGGAACTTGATGCTCGGGTACCAGTGCCTAGTATAAAATAAGATATATAAACATTGGCTCAAGTATTACTACTTCAGATGAGTTATATTTGTGGTCTATAGTGACAGGAAAAACATTTTAGAGCTTTATAGTTTGTTACATTTTTTCCATATCAATTAATGCTAGAATAAATTAGGACCTCAATGGTTGTAATAATATATTTCATGTTCTTTGGAAGCTTAAGCTATCTAAATTTAAATCAAAAACACTTGATATGCACTAATACAATATGGAAAAATTCAATGGTGGAGTTTCAATATCAAACTCAAAAACAAAACAAAACATCAATTTTAGAGATATTGTAAATATTTTTTTTAGTTCATAAGCATTAATTAAGGACACTTTTCCCTTTTCAATAAAGGAGAGGGATGCTACTGGCTAATAATTTTTTTTTTAACTTTACAAGGTGGACTAGCTTATAGCTACCAAAACAATTGGGATAATGGGCTTTGAGGTGTAATGGAATTGACCCTAAAAATAGTCATCCTTAGTCAAATTAAAACAATTCACTTACTGGAACAAGAACTTCGTTCAGAATTGCTAGCACTCCTTTTAAATTTTTGAGATTGATTAGTTGCAGATTTATTTAATGCACTATTTGGCAAAGGTGCAACAGAATCAACCTCAGAATGGTTTGCTGGAGCAACATCATTTTCCATTTCAGATTTTGGTCCAGTGTCTCTATTAACCTGAATGAAATTAATTTTTTATTTATACGTTACTAGAAATTAAAAACAATTTCAAAATAAATAAAAACTATTTTTCAAGACATTTAAGTGTATTAAGTAATTAAATAAAAGAGTATTTTAAAGGTGCTAATAATACCAATACTGCTTACCCAAATATAGCTCTAGCATATTGAAAAACCTCATATTGGTTTATAATAAATATTACTGAAGAGCCAATAGATTTCTAACAAATCCAATTTAACCTCCTCCAAATTAATGTTGATATATTACTATCATGAACATATTGAAATATAAATATTCAACCATATAACATTTCCCTCATAACATTTTGATTTAAATAAGTGGAATCTTTTGGGTCTAGTGACTAAGGCAAACAGAAGACAAAATGATCTGAAATCAGAACTTCATAAGATTGTAGTGAAATTTTTTTGCATGTAATTACTACGAGTTACATGAATGCATACCTATACAGGCTCGTGAGCCCGAGCTACATTTCAGTCCGATACCATGCTTATTTTAAAGATTTAAAGAGTCCGAGCGGAGACCTAACTATTCTGGTCTTTTCATTTGAGCCCGAACCCGTATAATTACTCATAAAAATACCGAGCCCGAGATGAGATCATTGAAATTATAAAATACTGTTGTGAACCCGAGATGAGTCCATTGTCATACATATAAATAGTCATGAGCTTGGGCTGAGCCCATTACCATTTTATGAGCAGTACCAGAGCTGAGAGTCAAAAATTTATGCAAGCTCGAAATAAGCCAATTTTGAGCCCGATAGGAGTCCATTTTTTAGTTTGACCAGCTGGCACTCGAGTAAAAAACCAACGGCGAGAAGAGAGACTATAAATTTAAAATAGTCAAACAGATTTATTTGTTTACTTTTATCTTGTGAACCCAGTAATTGCTCAGTCACTCAGAAAACCTTGCAATAACTTCGAAATTTCAGTAGAATGCCCAGTAATTGACTCGGGCTACACATGCAAATTTTGCAGTGATGATTGTTAACACCAATTATACGATAATGCATGTTAAAGTAAGACTGTGGCATCTGAGACTAAGATGAGTCCACGATTTGGAAAAACAGTTGTGAGACTGAGATGAGTACTTATGTTTAATAACATTAAAAGTGTGCTTTAGCTTTATTATGAAAAAAATGTGAGACTGATCTCAGATCTCGAGTAGATTATAACAAATAATTAGCCCAGGACATGCCCTCAAAAAACTGAGTGCTAAAATTTGTGAGACTGAGACCAAGGGTTAACTATAAAAATTAGTGAGATTGAGCCTAAGCCCAAAGTACATTTCCTAATTCTCATGAGCTGAGCCAGAGACCAATGAGGTAGAATAAATAGAGATCCAAATCCGCCTTCCACGACCTACCGTTTTGCGGGACAGTGTTTGTTAAGTTGAAGAGTTAGGCCTACAAAATGAACTTAATCAAATCGTGTTGGCGCCATCTATCGTGTTATTGGAAAACTAAAACTTACTATATTTTGCAAAAGTGTCTGCTTATAGAAACAGATGGTGCCAACACTATTCGATAGAGTTGAAACTTAAGCCTAATTATCCTACTCGAATAAAACGTGTCCCATGAATCCCAGATTGGTTTGGATCTCTATTTATTCTACCTCATTGCCAGAGACCTAGCATTGGTGTACATTTATCCATGAATGTTAAGTAAAATTAAAAAAATAGTCACTTTCTTGTTGTTATGGTTCAACCAACTTGAATAAATAGACCGAAAATTGCTTTCCTTGAATCTGTGACCATCTAAAAAATGGATTGTTAATATAATATAAAATGGCTTTTCATGTTACAAATTACCAGTATTTGAGTTATTCATTGAATGGTATGGCTCATTTGATGGCCAAAATTCCGGAATGTTTTCGGGATCATAAAATTTTCCATTTCCTTAATAAAACAGAAATAGTCCATTTGGTTAAAAAGGTTGTCTAGCTTTGACAATGGAATTAGTGTTTTAGCAGGAATGCTATTGCTATCTAGTGACATATTTTAGAACTTTACATTTGTAGGGTTTTGCATTAAATAAATCAAAATGTCCTAAAAGTTTTCGTGAAAATTTCCCCAAAAATTATTAAAACTTTCTTAGAAAAACAATTTATATTTTTCAATTACTTATAATGGCATCTACAAGTTTAAAACTTATGAAGAAATATGTAATTTTTTTTTACAAAATTTCCTCTTCATTAAATCACAAAATAGGATTCATAAATTAATTTGTGGCCTTTCAATAGAAAATTTTAAAAGCTGAAATTGGAAGTTACGTTAGAGTAGTCAAATAGCCTGACAAAAATTTAGTAAAAATTACTATTTTTAATAGTACATTTATAGATTTGTGGGTAAAGAGATTTTCAACTAGTTTCATTCAAAAAGTTCTCTTGCGCAATTTGATGGAATTGACTGCAGAACAAGTAATCTCACCTTATAAGGTGAGATTTTAGCTATACATACAGTAGCTAAAATCTCTACATCTGTCGAAGATTAAGCAATAGTCTGAGTCATCTGTAAAAAATTGGCATCAGTATGAATAAAATAACTGATTTATTAATATGGAAAGCTCAATCTCAGCATGGAAAGGACTGTGATAAGAGATAAAAAAATAGCACCAGCTCTCTCGCCACACTTAAGTGATTCCCATAAGTGTAGAAATATCGACAATGTTAAATACAAAATTGATGTACGGATGTTGAAATAGAATTGGAAAAATTGAAGTGTAATTGCGAGTATTATAGTTAATATATAAAACAGTCAATACAAAAAGGTTTGACGTGCAGCAAGCAGTATCGTGCAAACTTATCGCTACATGCGAAATACCAGAGTTCTGACATTAGAGAAAAATGCAACTAAATCCCATGATCAGGTAAAAAAAATTACCAGAAATTTCTTGTTAAGGCAATGGACAGACCTGAATTAAAAAGATTCCTTACAGTCACATCAGGTTCCTTATTACATTTTACAAAATACTAAATGACTTCTGAAGCCTTGTATTTGTCAATGAGAATGAAGATAACAATTTTGAATTCAAATTATAAGTAACTGTTACTATTCTGAAGTGGTAAATATCTGGTGACAAAAAATATTAAAATAATCGTTAGCTCTGACACGACCAAAATAAATATTTCTTATCAGAAAATATTTCAGAACAAAAATGTTACATTTGGGCCATTTTACCAGATTTTGGGTCAGAAAAATGTAAGAGAATAAAAGAATTTATGCCTAATTTTCAAGTTTTTTTGTTCTGCCAAAATTCAAATCAGCTGCTGTATTTTTTTAGTTACTATTTTTAACTTTTTCAAGACCGAAGTCACCATTCAACACTTTTTAACTTATTATCATTTGAAACGTGTAATTTTACTATTCTTTTAAATTAAACCCATAGAAATCTCATAGGTAACTAGAATGCTGCCGTGTAACTGGCAAATGGGCCAAACGCCGTGACAGACGATAGCCAGATCTCAGCCAATCAGAGCTCAAAGAGTGGTTCTGCCAAGAATTTAATGTCACCAGAGAGAATGACGTCACCTATCTCCCGCTATAGTAGCGGATCCAAGGAGGATTGTTAGATGAAAACTATTCGTGAGTTCTGAACCGTTAAGAGAACGGCCTAGGACTGAGCTGTGACGTCACACAAAAGTTCAGGATAGTTCAGAGCTTTTGTACGAATAGTTGTGATTCGTACAATTTGACGTACGCAGCCCGATGTGCAGACGAATTTTAGAGATTTCAACCTTGAGTTCCGGCCAGTACTTGCTCTTGAGCAGGTACCATTAAGAACGGTTCCGAACGGTTCAACAAGAGGTTCTTGTCTGCGAATAGTTTGCATTTGGGTAGTTCTAGAATTTTTTTGCCGAATAGTGTGCATGGGGACTGGTTGAACGGTTCAGAACTCACGAATAGTTTTCAGCTATTATCCTCCTTGGCGGAACCACTCTACGGCCTCTCATTGGCTGAAGGTTCAAGGCGAACTGGCGTCAAGCTCGGCCGTAGGCGGCAGCATTCTAGTTACCTATGAGATTTCTATGATTAAACCTGAGGTTCATTATAGAACAATGATATCATTGATATGAGAAGAAAACTTACTTATTTTGGCTTATATTTTAATGCCAAAATTTGCTCTTAGCTACTTTGTTTTGTCAGTTTTTGCCACTGTTAGGGACTATTCTCAAAAAATGTCAATTAGGTAAAAATGCTTTTAAGATATTAACAGTAGATCACAAAGGCATTTGGCTCAATTATGTTCGCTGTAATGCTTCCAATTGACATTTCAAATATACAAATTATTTCAAAAATGAAATTCAAAAAGTTTATGCATTGTGGATTGAATTGATTGAAACTTTCAAAGGGAGAATACAGTAGTTTTAAAAATTGGTAACATCACTGTATAGTGAGGGTGACAATTAATTTATTTAGTCATAGAGAGGGTTTTAACTTTCCATTTAATCAAATCAAATGTCTTAAAAAATGTATAAATATTTTTTTTAAATAACACTGTCTTAAGTAAAATGAATTTTTTGGAGTGTTCTTAACATTATTATTGTATTTATTTATATTTATTATATCAATCGCTAGTCGACTTTGCCCTCCTCGCCACTCATTAATTAATAAAAATTAAACTTAAAACTTAAACCCTGCTAAAATTCTATTTGAGTATGTTTCAATAGGAGATTATAATATTTTTATTCAGTGAGCAATTTAGTAAAATCTATTTTTACTTCAGGGGATACGTGGCTCACTTGAAAATTTTATCCATATAGCGGTAGTAATTGTAACTATGATTATTAAGTGTTTCTATCACTCACTCTTTATCAAGACATGGTTTTTGGAGTCTATTTGTGGTCTTTTTCTGATGGTTACTGATATTTGATTATATAACGAAGCTTTTCACTAGGCTTAACTATAAAAAAAGAGGTGATATTAATATTGATTTTATCTTACTCTTGTATGGTTTCACTGAAGAAGTCACAATTTCTCTTATATCCGACACAAAAGCCTCATCTGGATGCGGAAATACTTTTTCAGGCATTAATGCTTGGCTGTCTGAAATAATAAGTAAAAATACAGGTATTTATTTGAAATTTCAAAAAAAAATTACAAACTTGAAGTAAGCTTACTATAGGTAACAAATTTTAATGGTTTGAGTGAAAATATTGAAATAAAACTTGATTGTGCAATATGCATTAAATTACAAAAACAAAATAAACAGGGCGGACCTTTCCCTGACAAAACCATTAACAATGTACCAATTACAATTTCACATGCAAAGTATTATAAAAATCATCTAATTGAAAAGTTAATTGTTAGTTTTAAATAGTTTAAGATTGTTTGAAAAATTGTACATGAAACAGCAGCATTTTGGTCTGGCAGCACTTGTTTCTCCTTATGTCATAAGGAGAAAAATCAACATTAAATTTTGGGCAGAATTTGTATACATTGTTTTTAAAATATATTTTGGATTTTAAAACAACACATTTAAGTAAATAAATAGTTATTGACAAGATAGGAAAAATATTTTTAAGATTTAAAAGTAGTGGAGAAGCAAAGTTTGTCATTCTATTTAATATTTAGTTAATGGTTTATGTTAATTTATGTGCTTTAGATATTGGATAAAATGCTACGTTTTTCACTCAAGTGTGAAAAATTTCACCTGCCTATGTATTTATAGGTTACACATTAATAATTAGTAATAATAACTTACCAACGACACTGCTCTTTCTTTTTAATGATTTTATTGAAATTTCTATACTCTCTTCGAAGAGGTCTTTAATCTTTTTAAAATTTTTCATGTCAACGCCTGCTTTGTGATAATGGATTTTACCATTTTTAATTGTTAAAAACAATGAAGAAATATTTTCATTATCATACAAATCATCAATCTGTAACAGTTTAAGTTTAAAGTAAGCTTACATAAAAATAAGTTTAATTTTTACTCCAACTGTATACTATGTCTTAAACGTAACTCATCAATTAATGGCACAAAACACCTCTAGGATCTAAACTGAATTATAAATAATTTTATCAGCTGATTTAAGAACTGGAATTATTTAAGTTTTCTTCTCAATACTTGAACTAATAAGAATAATATTCTTACTGGTATATGTGTGAGGTTTTATATAGGACCAACCATTATAAAGTCCAGCTTTCTCCTGAGCAGGCCAGAGAGGTAAACTGGTCACAACGTTCTGGGATGAACAGTAACACCTTTCTTTTTGTATTCGTATCTAAGTGACTGCAGCCTAAGCTCTCCAGTTGCGTGCTCACTTTCTCTGTACGGCTGTTTTTTCACTAGTTATAAGAAAATTATTATTGCAGAAATGTTCACCTCTTGCAGCAGAGTACATGATGGTTACTCTCCACGCTTAAGGGCTAGAGACCTTCCAGCATTTTTTTAAACTTAAGCGTTTCATTTCTCTCAGAATTTACTCTGAAGTTCTTGACAAGGTGCTACATGGCAAATTTTAATAATATTACTCTACATATAACCCTTACCAAAACAAAACTGGTATTTTAGTGGATTCAACATGTTTTCCATTAAATAAAAATGTTTTTGAGAAGTTTTAACTTGGTTCAACCTATTTTATTCATTTTGATAGCTATATGTCAAACGAACTACTTATCTATGCATCAAATATACCTGGTGTTTAGCAAGTGCAAAACTGACCTTTAGCTAGTGAAAAAAGCTATGTATGATGAAGTGGTACTAGCGTGATATAAATGAGTAGTTACCTAGCTAAATAGCGACTGTACTATCAGTAGAGGTCTGTTATTATGTATAAACCTATTTTCTAAAAAGGACAGGCCTACCCTTAAAAAAAATAAGTTGTCTAGGAACTACTTAAAATTGGTTTTTGTAACTAAATTTAACTAAAAACCAACTTAACTAGTTTATTGAAATATGCTGATAGCTTAATATCAACTAAAATGTGTATACCAACTATATACAAACTTAAGTCCAACTTATTTTTTGGTAAGGGTAGTTATTACATGAAAATTTTTCAATTTTCCCAAAGGTAGCAACTGTGACCTGGTTTCTTAAAATACTAGCCTGGAAATATAAAGTGGTGTGTCATTTGAGAAAAATACAATGTTGAAACTAGGGATTAACATAGTTCTTTCACCTTTGACAGGGTTCCCTAACAGTCAATAGTACCAAAAATTTATGTAGGAATTATAAGGCAAAATTCATAATATAGAATTGCAGGACTGTATTTCCCTATTTATAGGAATTTTACAGGATAAAAAATGTAAGAGGGTTTAAGTTCTTCAAGACTGCAAAATCAAACTTACATAATCAAAGGTTAAATATTTGATAGACTGATATTATCTGAATATCTTTGGAGGTCTTTCTTTGGAATGTAAATAAATGTTATAGCAATATTAAAGACAGTGAACTTAACTAAATATATACCATTGGTTTATGGAAATTATTTTCAATTCAAGTATAAGTTATTTGCTACGAGCCTATTTAGCTCAGTGGGGCTGAAGCTTTAGCATTTACTAAGAGGGTACCCTATACACCATCTGTAAAATCTTCTCTTGCAACTTTGACTGAATTATTATTATGTTTCTGTTGGCCTCCTGAAAGGTGATGATGATCAATTTTGGAAGCTAATTGATGAAGTATGTTATTATAAGAGCCATTAACTTTTAATCTGCTATGGTTTTAATTAATATATTACTATTCAATTAGTGATGATTTATAAAACTTCCTAAAATTGAAATGCTGGAAAAAATCATATAACTGATTTACAGTGTTGGGTAGTATTTACCAGCAGTATTTTAATTACTATACAAATAATAAAAATGGTAATTTAAATACATTTATGGGATTTGTATTTACATGTTCGCAGTAATGGGGGGGGGGGGGAGATAATGGCCCCAGGCGTTCCAAGCAAAGCGATAAAAGACGCTGGTATGTGCCCATTAACGTATTTTATCAGAGTCAGTTTTAATGAGAGCTTTTGTCATAAACGTAAATTTTTATCGCTTTTCTAAGAGGGTTTGGTTTCTTAAAAGCTCGTTTATCAAAATTGAGTTTATACTTTCCCAAGCACGTTTTTCGTAAGCGATTACTTTGGTAGGTAAATTTTCTCACTAGGGCGTCTCATTTAAAATTACCCCCTTTTGACCGAGAAGATAAAAATCCGAATACAATCAAAATATTAGAAGCATAATGTGTAACAGACAACTGAAACACAGTGTTACTTCTTAGCAATATGGCAGACCCCAAAGCTAAAGCCCAGCTGCTGCACCAATCCCAATATTAGTGCGCATATCGCCGGAATGTCTCAAGCACTAGCCATTTTTTTTAAATAGTTTTTTTATTGAATGCGGAAGTAGACCATTAACATGCAGAAGGATGACTATTATTGCCTATGACCTGGAATATTTGAAACAATTAAGTTTGACATTTTCAGCATGTAAGATAAGTCGGTCAGGTACCCTGGCTGCAACGAAATTGACCGGTTGTGACCAGATAAATAGCGGATGCTGTTTAATAGCTTCTTAATTTAATCAGTTACTCAAAATTAAGTACACCTTTCCTATATTTTAAGCTTCTTCCAAGTATTTTTGGATAACGGGGACGAAATGTAAATCGGTATAGAAATCGGACGCGCCCTTTGTTTCAAATTTCATTTAAAAACTTTTAGTCGAGAATGTAGTCAATTAGCTATACATAAAAGAGAGTGCATATCTTCACTTTATAATATTATTTAAATTATAATTCTGGAAGAAAAATATCACTCCTTAGCTGCATAATTTCTTTCGATTAATAAATGAACCAATAAACTGCCTGTTTACATTAAGGTCATGTTTATTTATATGGCGAAGGCCACAAAGCATAACTAAGTCTCTGGTTTGGGCAGTTTACAAACTGTGCTAATGGACCCATTCCAAAACGACCCACAACTGCTGATTTATTTTTTCTAGAATGCCTATCATTTCAAAATAAGTTTCTGAAATGTATTTAAAAAAATGTTTACATGCTATTCTAACTTTCTACAAAATATAGATTTCATGAAACTTACATATTGTTCAATGAGCCTGTACCTAGTTTGTAATCTTCTTCGTTTGGCCCTTTTGTGCTCACTGGGAGGGTGCTTATCTTCTCTTTTTTTTGGTTTATGACTCATAATGGCCAAGGACAAATCACTGCAGTGCTTATTTACCTTTCTTAAAGGTAAAGAAAATTGATCAAGAACTTTTGTAACATTTCCTAAAATTTATTTACTCAGAAATATAATATTATTCATTCAAAGATAAATTATTACATTCAATAAATAATGTTTAAACCAATTTAATTTTTACACTTCTGAGCTTTATTCTATCAGTCTTTAGAAATCTCATGATTGTTGACTATCTCAGACGAGCATTATAAGGTAAATGGTAATAGTAAGTGTAGGGAGCTGCTGGCTAGCGTAGCATGAAGGGCTTGTAACCCAGCCACCTGTTTTAAGTCATTATAAGTAGCTAGATGACTTGGGCCTAGGGTGGTGCCTTGGGTATTAGCGTAGCTGATTATTATATGACAACCAACCTAACCCATGGCCCCCTGGAGCAATTATTGTGGGAAACAAAAATATGTATAAAAATACACTTGGAATGCCTATCCCGTCATAGCGCTTAGCCGCAGATGATGGACCCCAGTAATGGACATTTACATCTGGTTGTGGTGATGCCCGATCGATTGGCTCTTTACTTTATAATTCTCAAAAAATGAAAGTCACTCCTCCTTCAACTAGGGAATGCAACTTGATTAATTTTAAGCACTTTTGCTTTAGGGCTAATCACAATAGATTAGCATACACTAATAAAGTACTATACTATAAAGTATACAAGTCTATGTCAAAGTCATCTCTCAATGATCTTAGAAATACCTAAATCTGTTCATTCATTCATTCTTTTTGTAAGAACTGTTCACAGAGTACACAAAATTGGTTTGGTTAGACTTTAAATATGTAATGGGTGCACAAACCTGCGTGTACGTAATCACACGTGCTATTAACGTGTAAATCAAAAGAACTACCAAAATTTCTGATAAATAGGCAGCTTGAGGTGTTAGCCGCAACCACCAAAAATTGATAAAATAAAACTCACAGCGGATTAAAAGCCGCGGCTACCCCAAGTAGTACTACGGTTTATTAAGATCTCTTTTCATAAACCAAATAGGCAAAAACAAAATAATACCTAATGAAAACTATTAATTGATTATTATTAGTTAAAAACAAGTGAAATATTTTTAATAAAATATCCAAACTTTTAAATCATTATTATTTTCAAACTTATCCTACAAATTTAAAATATCACCCATAAAATTCAATTATAGGCTAGCAAAAAAACTTGAGAGAAGTTGCACAGCAGTAGAGGTAGGTTGCACTTTACGTAGTGTCTAGAATTAGTAATTACTGCAACTTATTTGACGTCTTCGCAACTGGATCGTTAAATTGGCGGCCATATGCCTTCCAAAAACCACAGCGATAAGGCATAACCCTTCGTCATCACACTCCGATGGAATTATTTCTGGACTCAACTGATATGCCAGAAAACCAACTTATCTTTTGAAATACGAAATTTTTTCGATGTTCTATAATTGGTCAACAAAATGTAAAAATTTCAAGACCTACCTTCCATTTAAATGAAAAATTATGTAGCACGAGCAACTTAGCAAAATGGCGATACAAAAATCGAGGAGCTAGGAACAGCAACCCCTCCTAGTGCAACCTACCTATAAGCTGCAAACAAATTTTTTTCATATATCTAAACCCTCTCCTACTTTCTCTTCTCATTTCGCGACAAGCTCTATGTAGAAATCTACCATTCTGACACACTTTTGGGTCTTATGTCGCTATTGATCATAGCTAGAGCCAACCCTGAGATATTAAAATTTAATTACATTAGTCAGAGGTTTTTTAAATATTTTTCTTCAACTCACCATATTCAATTGTTATATAATGGGGGTCATTTAAGTCGTGCCTTATTTCTTTAGAAGCTTACACCTAACATGCACATGCATATAACCCAGTTTTTTAGAATCCGGTAAAAAAAATAAAATAACCCACACAAGATACAATTTGCAACAACAAAAATTCGCAACTCATTAAAATAATAAATTTTTTAAAGTATTTAAAATACTAAAACCATATTTTAGTTGAATTTTCACATATATAACCCGCTCATGAATATAACACACACTAGCATATAACCCACAGACAGTGTACGTCGCTTTGCTATAGAGACAACTTCCTATTCCTATTTAGTTATAATTTTGTTGTCATTCAATGACGAAGCAGGCAACCGCGATGGCAATTCGCAGGCACGGGATGTCACTAGTGAATTTACTACCAAGGTTTCAATTTTTTTATTGATTTAATTTATGATAGCGCAACTCAAAAAACAAAAATTAAGTCTTAACTGAAAGCAAACTACTTTATTTACCTTCGCTGCTCCATTAGTGTACCAGATATACAATCGAATAAGTAAAAAACTGTGAACAGAGTTTTGAAGCAGTGAAATCAGAGTTTAGCTACACACTATTATTCTCGAAACAATTAAAAAGCGTCCTAAAGCATTAATAATTTCGGAATTTAGTTCAAATAAGGAAATTTTGGTTTTACATTTGGAAATAATAATCAGCTAGGCTAATACCCAAGGCCTAAGTCATCAAGCGACTTTTAAAGCCATTAATTCAGGTAGATGCGTTACGATGCGTAGGAGGGTGGTGGCAAGCCCTTCAACAAGACGCAACAGCTCTTACACTTACTATTACCTTTAAATTCAACAAGTTTTTAAGGAAGGGTAAATGTAAGAGCTCGGGGGAAAACCCCTTAAACCAGTGGGAAGAAAACTTTCAACCTCAACGCAGGAGTTGGTCCGCGTTCCCACCCAGTGCCACAAGCTGGAATCGAATGCGGCTCCGCTTGCTGCGAGGCGAAAGAGCTAAACACTCTGCTACCCATTGCTCTACCAACCGCGCTTCCAAACATCCAGAAACTGTTGTCATTTTCAGCAAATAAAATCGTACCCCAGGTTTTTGAAGGAGTTGCGTCTCTCTATAGTGAAGAGACTTTACACTGAGCAGCAGTTTTAAAGAATCCTGTAAAAATAACTGGAGTAGCCCGCTACAGCCAAAATTCCCAACTCGTTGCTTCAAATACAAACACGATACTAATTTCAATGCGCTATTTTAACCATACTAGTTGAAAAATGCTAGTGTGCGAGACTTGGTGGTTTAAAGGCCCAAAATGGCTTTGTATTAGTTATTTTTACATAATAGGTTAAAAATATGACTACTTTAATTCTGAAAGTTATATCTTGAATGAAGTCAATCAATTCAAGGTGGATAATATGCCGAAAAATAGGGTTTTAAATATATAAGCCTTGGTTAGTCACTCGTTTCAGTCGTCTGACATTGCGAACTTTAAATACAATATTAATCGTAAATGGAATCAATATAAAATTAAAAAATATTAAAAGTAAACTTCTGTCAGTTGTTATAATTTATAAGTAAAAGATGATTCTATTAATAACAATCCCAAATAAAAGTATACATACACGAGGTTATACGAACACGAGGTTAATTCGTCGGCAGATCGTACAGAAGCGTCGTAGCAGACGCTACTAACAGCTTTTTCCTTCACCCTCTCCCATCCACCCCCCATTTTACCTTCAGCAATAGAAACTATCAATCATGATTTCGGTCGCTTTCCCCGCCGTTTTCCTTCATCGGCGTTATCTGCTACCTCTGATCGTGACGTGCCAATATATAATCGATGGTGTCCAACGAATCTGCCGGTGGATAAATCTGTTATATTTGAAGCGAATCATAGTAGTTTAACGTGGATCACAGATTTCAGTGACCGATATATTTAATATTTGAATGTCGTCTGCTTTTG
The DNA here is from genome assembly GCF_980474605.1 of Leiobunum rupestre. Lineage (NCBI taxonomy): Eukaryota > Metazoa > Arthropoda > Arachnida > Opiliones > Sclerosomatidae > Leiobunum > Leiobunum rupestre. The sequence goes on along the minus strand of NC_143385.1, from coordinate 32,341,989 downwards.
ATTTTGTAGATTTTTGTTCTTCAACTTATGATGTATCTGAATAACTCGAACCGAAAGATGGGGTGAAATTACATTTACTAGCCGCCTCGCTGGCTTCGCTCACTCGACAGCTAGTTCGTTCGTTCAGAAAGAGGCAGACAGAAGTATTCCGTCGTACATTATCTGGTCGCTGCTGGCTTATTTTAACCAAGTGACCCCTGTAAAAGTGTTATACTAGCAATAACCCGGGGTTTTGGGAGAGGTCCACATTTGCTCGCTCGCTCAGCCGCTATTTCGTTTGTTCGCTTAGTGGTTAGTTCTAAGGGCATTCGTTTGTTCGTTAGCCAAACAGAGACAGACAGACAAAACGACTCTGATTTTAATATTATTGGTTGTTCAAAGTAGGTACAGTATTTTAAGTGGTAATCTGAAGTGAACTTTATGTGGCAGAAACAGCGTCTCTCTTTTTAGTCTCATTTCCAATAGGAAATGCCAAATGGGGTTCTTATTTCTGGTTCCGATATTTCTGTTGGTGGTGCGTCAAATGGAGGCAGTTATGTTAAGTCGAATTGCTCTTAATGTCATTGATACGTAGTTGGTTAGTTATTGTTCTCGGCTAACGAACTATACCATTGTCGCCCAGGTGGCGATGGAAAAAAGAGATATTTTTAGGCCCCCATATGAATATAACTCGTACGTGAAATTGCTATTGCAAAGTTATGTATCCCTGTATCTAGCAACACAAGCATAGAAATCTCATAGGTAACTAGAATGCTGCCGTGTAACTGGCAAATGGGCCAAACGCCGTGGCAGACGATAGCCAGATCTCAGCCACTCAGAGCTCAAAGAGTGGTTCTGCCAAGAATTTAATGTCACCAGAGAGAATGACGTCACCCATCTCCCGCTATTGTAGCGGATCCAAGGAGGATTATTATCCTCCTTGGCGGAACCACTCTATGGCCTCTCATTGGCTGAAGGTTCAATGCGAACTGACGTCAAGCTCGGCCGTAGGCGGCAGCATTCTAGGTACCTATGAGATTTCTATGAACACAAGTGTCGTCCTGCTGGTCATGGTGAAAAGGGGGAGTTGGGAGCCCCGAATGAAAAAGAAATACGAAAGGAGAATGAGACTACTATTAAAGCCTGTGCCATCTTGGTTTTATGATTTTTCAGTTTGAGTTTATTTCCGAGTTCATCTCGTAAACGGGTTTATTTTTATATCTGGCTCTCTGTTTCGTATCCGTCCTGCCTTAAACAAGGCATTGTCTCCGTTACGAAGCAAAGGCTTGTGGAAGCCAGGACAGAGACGTTACGAGGAGTAGTGAGCGCTTGGCCTAGGCCATGTAGTACCTAACGCTTAGGAATATTTATCAAGTTTAAAATCAGATTCAAAAACTTTAGGGGTGAATTTGATAAATGGGTAGTACTTTTATGTTAGCTAACATGTTTCATAATTCGTTTTGGTGATTTTTTTATTAAAAAGTTATAGAAAAAGTGTTTTCTACTAAAAATCTTGTTTTTATTTGGTAAAAAAAGGTTAATTTAAGTGTTTTTACGCATTGCAATAACAAGTAAAACAATACCGGAAAAGGTTTCATTCCATAAGTAGGATTAAATTATCATATTATTTTGATGAATATTCATTCTTATTTAAAATCTTTTTATAACGAAACCTACAATACTTTCTCAATGGACAATTGCTGTAAATCGCGACACATTCAAATAATGATTTAATTTGTAATGATCACTTTTTAGAACGGGATATACAAATTGTAAATGGCAAAAGGTGGGTCACACTAAAAGCCATTCCAACTCTGGTTTGGTTTCCATAGAATTAAAATGGGTAAAAATAGTCAAAATAATTTTTTTATTTAATTTAAAGAAATTACATCCAGTTGAAAGTGAAATAGAAAAAACCGGTGATGCTAACTTCTCACCTTTAAATTTTGACTAAGGATCATTTGGTGTAGGTTTAATTGTTATTATAATTTGAGTAAGATCTCCTTGGTTTTTAGCCAATTTTGTTCAGTTGTTATGAAGAGATATTCCTCTCTCTATAAAAGAAATGTAGTCTAAGAACTAGAACTTGCTGTATTACGAAATATTGTTGGCATGGACATCTTACCAGATCACCACGAACATGTTTGATGCTGAAGTTGGAATCGAACATCATCATTAAGAAAGTTATTAATTTATATTGCAAGCTCAGACTCCACAAATTAGCGAAGGACAAAAATCTAGAAATGAAGGGTCAAGCCATCAGACTTAAATTGTCAAAGCTAATTTTATTTCAAGGACAATAGCTACATACCTTTAGTAGAATCATTATTAATCCAAGGTAGAATCATCCTTTTCATCAAAATTCCATTTACTTTTGTTTACAATTTAGAATCTCAGAATATTCCCATAACAAGCCATAACCACAACAAACCGGATAGATACTTAAGCCTTTGACAAAATATCATTTCGCAATTAGAATTTTTTGTTTTTAATTATAAGATCATCTGCTGCTTTTTATTTGGGTTTTGAAAGAATTAATTGACTTATTTAAAAATTATAATAAAAATTTACCTTATTTTAAATTCTCACAGCCAAAATATTCGCGAATCACGTCAGAGTACCTAAAAGATTACAAACACGAACATGTGTGACGTGTCACGTGATGATTTTGTATTTTCTCGCTTAATCGACAGGCGTCGCTTAAACGTGGTACCACAGGAATACTGAACAAATACCGGTTGTCTGCTAGTTATCGCTCCCGTATTTACCCCCGGTAGAATCTTGGCTTTATTATGTCTATGGTTGTACCTCTATTTATTCCCAACTCAATGAACAGACGGTGGGCTTTCAAATTGATGATTTGGTAAAAATTACTTCAGGAAGCTGAGTGAGCCTAGTCGAACAACAACTCAGGACTATAATTACTGCAATATCCGTTTTTTTAAAAACACTTTATTTAACATAGTAAATATCGGTCTTCGTTGAGTACTATCTCTTATGTTGTTGTTTAACAGTGGAATGTTGAATTTAAGCAGAGGGCGAGACATTGATCTTGGCTAAGCTTCTAAGAGAAAAAGTATATTATTAAATAGAAGGTAAAGTTTTGAAAAATAAGACAATTATCAGTATGATTGTTGCTGTATAATTCAATGACTGTCGTCAATTCGTCATAAGTGTCATTCTTTAGTGTAATGTATTTTTTTGGGATATAATTACTCTTTCATAAGGTTTTTGTTTATCTAAGTTTCTACAAACATAATAATAAGTATAATATTACTTACTTTAAATGTTTGACATTGCCTGCTTTTTAAAAGTTGGGCCTATGTCAGGCCTAGGCTTAAATATTTTCAAAGCGATCCTAAACGAAATCTTATTTATCTTCCTCACAATGGCATTTAAATATTCCTTATAATAAGTAAATATGAAAACAAAACTAAAAGTTCAAAAAATCTTAACACTATTATCATATGTAACATAATCACTCATAAGTATGCCATAACAGCATTTTCATAATGAAACCTTGTTCACGGGATATGACGTAAAATACGTCACTTACAATTCCGTGACGAAATACGCGTCATCAACTTTACTGATTGGAAACGGAAGTTAGTGAGAATTCCTCGCGCGTTTCTGGCTTTGCCCATGTCAAGTTTAGTTCGTGCCTCGCGATCACGTGATTTCATTTCCATGGTAACCTTTTCAATAGCGCAAGGATTATGAGCATTTTTGCATTTTTGGGGTCCGCTTAATGTATGTTCCGCGTGAAACAAGGTCGAATTGAATTTTTTTCAATGGAAATGTTATACAGAGGCATACTTATGAGTAATTATGTTACATGTGCTATTATTAAATAAAAATCCAAAAACGTTGAAGTGGTTCATGTGAAAAATTCCAGAAAAAACCTATGGGAATTCTGCGAGCTTGGATCGGATGGATCCTGTAAAAATCGTCTGAGCTTCTACTATTTTTAACCGCCGTAGTCAATGAATGGCCGCTGATTGGCTGAAGCTTAAAGGGACTTTCAAGAAAGACCTAGTCGATTTGAAATACGTCATTCGGTCGTAACTTTGACTTCACAACGAACGGCGGCCGAATGACGTATTTTAAATTGACTAGAGGGTCTCTTGAAAGTCCCTTTAAGCAAAGACTATATAATCATTAGTCGTTGCTACAAAATGTCTTGGCGTCAGGTTCTCCCGTAGACGGGAGCATTCTATGTAGGAGTATAAGATTTCTATGGATTGAAGCACGGGACATGTGAAAGTGAACAATTGCACGATGATTAATATTTTAGCTTATGCGTTTCTCAAATACTCTTGTTTATATAGACTTGCTTTGAAGAATTAAGGGAACATCATATAACTGGTGTTACGAATGAAGATTTAGTTATTAATAACTAAATCTTCAACTGAAAATATTGATAAATTTATCAATATTTTCAGTTGAAGGATCCAGTGTATTCGATAAATTTAGATATAACTTTAAACGAAGCGAACTGTTAGTTAATGATGTACCGTAGTTTTTACAAAACTCATATTGACATGATTTCCCCATCTTGGAAATGTCAAATGTTTATTTAATCAAAAATTAATTATTAGATCAATAGAAATTCGCTTCATGGTTTGCGCCTTACCGCAACCGATGGAGCCCGATTTTTCTGAGGTCACGTGCCGGAAAAGGGTAAACGCTTCGTAACAAAACCATCTATGGAAAAGCTCTCAGTATTCGAATCTAGGGTACGAGTTTAAATTATCTTTGGTCTTATCTATAGTTGGTTACCAGTAAACATGGTAACTATGGAGGCCGGAAGTGTGTTAACGCTATACACTCTTTTACGAAGTTGGTCATTTCATTACAGGCCTAATTTAAAATAGTACAGGCAAGGGCGCCTGCACGTGCTCATCACCTCGAGACGTCGCTTGCACTTGACCGCGTGAAGCGGCATTGCATGCACTATTTGAAATCAGACCTGTAATAAAATGGCAGCTCTCACAACTAAGGATATAAAAGAGTGTATTGGCTACGCAGAAGGCTGTTATTTCGAATTATCCTTGCAAATACCCAAAAGGCAGGGAAATGGAAATAGGTGTGTCTATAAAATACGGGAGGGCACAAGTACGTCACTAGCTATAGTTTCTGATAAGCAAACTGTATATACACTCAAAAGAGCTATATTGTTTTATAACGAAGGTTCGACTTAAAAACGTTCGTTCCCGTTTATTTTATTTTAAAAGGAATCTACATTATAGCGACAAATAGCTACCAGCGTTCAGTACAATTTGAGAGGAGTAATTTAAGTTTAGTAGTGAGATTATGTCTTGGGGGAGAGACAGCTGCCCAGTCAGCAACTGTTGGATTGGACATTGCTTGTGACGCTCGATTCACCGCAAACTCGATGTCCGGTCGAGTACCAAGAGCCGCATAACGGAGACTACCAATGGCTGAAGCCTAGATTGTCGTGAACTCGAACGCTTTCTGTCCTTCTTCATTAACGTCCGGTTTTCAGGCAGGTGTCTTAATTCATACGCTTGCAGTTAGACATGTCAAAACATTCCAGGATTTTCTCGACATAAGCAGTCTGATTAAGAAAAATTGACCAATCCACTGTATAGTCAATCTTCAACCCGAGATATGTCTTAGGTTGACTTGTAGTGATCTCAAACTGCTTTTCGAATATGTCTTCTTGAGCGTAGACCGATCTCTGAGGACAGGACCGCTAACTTCAGAGGGTGTTTCAACTGGTCTGGCTGCTACGATTCTAGGTGCACGGACGAGTATGGACGCCACGTCTTTTGGTTTGTTGACGGATATGGATGCCACGTCTTCGCTATTGAGTTCTGCGTCTGAACCGTCTGTCTGGTCATCTTGAAAGTCCGTCTTGTCATCGTCACTATTCTGCTCGCCTTGGCTAATAGCTTCCGGATTTTAATCCAGAAATTCCATGACGTATGTCTCTAGATCAAACTTGACATCCCTTGATCGAAGCAAATCGTCAAGTTCGGGAACGTAGACTCGATAGCCATCAGCGTCATCTTCATAATCGACGAGGAACCCCTTGTAAGCTTTCTTTGCCAGCTTCACACTGCTTGTCAGACGTCTGCTCGATGACATCGTAACCAAGGCTCTTCAATATAGTGGCGACGTGCCGCTTGTCTTGATGACCCATTCTCTCATGCCATATTTGGAGATCAGCCTTCTTCGCAGTCTTTGGATCTACCACGACATTACCTCTTTTCGCAGGCTCTTAACCTCGATATCAAGACGGTACAGGGCCTCCACTAAATAATAAGAGTTAAATTAGTGACCTTGACTAATCTCACTCTTTGTGGAAGAGTGAACTCGGTGAGTGACGAAAGGCGAGAATGGGAAAGAGTGAAGATTTTTATTTAGTTTCACTCTCATTCTTGAGTGAGAGTAAATCTCTAAAAATCACCAGCGATTTTGCCCATGTCTGTACCCGACTCGATTGCCTAAAACCACTACTCGCACAGTCCTAGTGAATTCGAATTGGCGTGTACAAACTGTAACAAACATGTCACAGCCACCGTTACACCAACCTTCAAATCCAAAGACTAATAATATAACATTTGGACCAACCAATTGCAAAATATTCAAGCAGAATCACTTAAAAAATTAAAACACCTCGAATTAATTAAATGGTCCAGTGGACCACTAACCCCTCTCCGATTTAATTAATAAACTGGTCCGGGCAATTTTTAAACTGGTCAATTGCCCACTGCCACCGCGGCACCGCCTTATTTCCCACGCTGTTCCGATTTACCTCGTGACTTCTCGTCTGCTTTTCTTTCTGGTAGCAATTGAATTTTCTCGATCATTTATTTTTTATCATTTACTAAAAGTAAACAGCATTTATACGATATATTTTTTTCTGAAATGTGAAGATTTTTAGTGAAATATTTATATTTCAATACCTATCCACCCTGGATTGGACACAAAGATGGGGTGGCAGAATGGTTTTCACTTTTGCCACCCAGCAAGAGAAGCGGGGTTTGATCCTAGCTTGTGGCACTGAGTGTAAACTCGAACAACTCCATCTGCCTTGGTTTTGCAAGTTAAAAAAGTTTTACCCTGAGCTCTTCAGTTTCCCCTTTCTATAAAAACTTGTTGAGATTTTTGGAAAAGCTTCAGAATTTTTAGGCTATTTAGATATTCAAGCAAAATAAAGATTTTATTTATTTTGACTTAAAGTCTACGTTATTTTCAATGAAATCACTAGCTATAAGTACTTGGGATGGTAAATTGATAAATTTAGTTTTGCTAAATAAGTCAGAGCTTCACATTTATTTATTTACTTAAAGCAGGTCGAGACTGGCTACTTTGGGGGCCCTTGGCTACAGACTGTAAAGGGCCCCCTATAGAGTGCTAGCAGTTGATGCGTTTTTAAAAGTTAGTGACGTCACAGCCGTAGCTTCCGTAGTGGTTGTCATGAAAACTCACGTTTTTTCTCAATAGACATTTAACATTGGTGACGTCGCAGGGATTCAAGCTGCTGGCACTCTATACTGGGTGGTGTGGGGGTATGCAAAAGAAATCTAAATGGTTATTTATAGGACATCTAAATACTTTTAAATTGTACTAGATTTCTATGTGTACAATAATTTTAATCATCAAACGCGTCTAAAGAACCTTTATGAGCAAATTTGGGGCCCCCTTGAGCTGGCGGTCGCCGACCAGCCGACCTGTACAGTACGGGCCTGCCTTAAAGTGAAATAAACAAAAATATATTGAACCACAAAAATTTTAAATTTTACTATCACATAATGTTTAAATGAAATTGTAACAAACCATTTACTGATTATTTATATAGATTTTGGCCATATGATGTTAACTCTATTTTGAAAGTGGAGCTCAAGAAATTTTTACTCTTGAAATAAATTATTATGTCGTCAAAAATTTCTCATACAGTTTCGGTGGGAGAGAGAAATGTAGAGAACACTCAACCTTCAAGAGTTATTCAGGAACTAAGAACATTTCTCAGTGTTGCGACAAATACAAACAAAGTTAGAAGCTCTGAAATTACAAAATCTGCTATATATTTGCTACAAACACTTCCAGCAGCTCGAGATGGTGTCTTAGAGCATTTTTATAATTTATTTGATGAAGCCGTGAACAATTATGTTTTGAAATTAGAACTAGAGGACAATGCCAATGTTGCTAGTAATGTTCAAGCTGATGAAATTACAATAGAAGAACTTCGAAATATACTAATTGACTTTGTGAAAAATAACCCTGATGCATGGGCCCCAATCATTTTTAAATGGGCTCTAGATTTGTTGGGTTATTTGAGTCGTAAATATTGTGATCGGCGTATTGTTCCGCATTCATCCAGCCTGCCTGAAATTTTACAGTTATGGATGGCATGTTGCCCAACAAGAACGCTCATGGATTTAACAACTCAGTGTTTGCTATTTCTGATTACATCTAATCCAGACATGTGTATCACAGTGCTATTAGAAATATCAGTACAATATTCACCCCATTTTGATTGGGCTGTGGCTCATATTGGCTCTTGTTTCCCTACTACAATTGTGACAAAAGTCTTATTTTGCGGACTGAGAGATTTTTGCAATCAAGAGCAAACAAATTCCGCTTGTACCTCAAGATCAGATGTTCGTCCAAATGTACCAAAAATTGCTTCAGTTGTTGGAATTTTAGGACATTTAGCTGCGCAACATAGTGAAGAAATTAGAAAAGCATTGGTGGCCATGTTTCTTTCTTCTTTGAATGAAAACCCTACAAAAGAACAATATGCGACTGTTCCGTTTCTGCTTCACTTGGCTTCAATGTCAGACATGCTTTTGCAGGTCATAAGTTCAGAGATTTCTCATTTGTGTAAGTACTTGTAACACAGTGGTAAAGAAAATTTCATTACTTTGTTCCATAAATTTTGTTATATCTGTTTTATTTTATATATTTAGTGACAGCACCAGTACTCAATCAGCTTTCAGCTCAAGTTTCACAGAGAAAAATTAATCAAATTCCTGGTACAGACGGGCTAGTTAAACTAATTGTCCACTTGTTGTTACGTAGTGAGAAATGGGGTATAAGTGTCGTACAACAACTGTTAGATACCGCAATGGCCTCGGAGAAAGAAGGATCCAATTTATTACCTGAGGTAAGAATACACCATTAGGTTTAAATGAAAGGAAATATTTTAAATAATGTACTATTTCTATTCTATTTTCTATTTAATAGGTTTCAGCTGCTTCGGGCTTAGTTTTGGACAACCTTTTAATTGAAATACAGCATCAAGTGCATAGTGGTAAACTCGATATTCCATTACTGCAATGTTTAAAAGAACATGTGCTACATCTGTGCAGTTATATAAAGAAAGATACGAAAGATGCTAGTTTTGTCTTGAATTTACTCAAGTTTATCTGCTTGCAAGGAGGAGATAATGTTAGTATTGCAGTTCTTGGTCAACTGTTATGTATTGTTGATGGCAACCAAGAGTTTTCAGACTTCCTTCATCTGTTGCACTATGTGCAACTGGCACAACCCACCATACTTCTTCAAACTGTTTCTGGCAAAATCGCTGAAATGAAATTAGGACGAATAGCAGAACCAGTGCGTTTAGTTGACAATTTGGCTTTTTTGGTTCAGCTGGAAAGTCACCAGTGTCTAGAAGTTTTTCTCCCAAACTTAGATGCTTTAGCAGTCCAAGTTGCTCAGCCTGATCTCAACTTTGCAGGTATATATGTAGACCAAATTTATTATTTTGTACGTACCTAAAGTTAGAATAGGGGCATTAGTGAGTGAAAACTTACTTGAAATTCTTAGCTTGTTCGTGGGAGTGGCTTGTGTTTGTTGATGTGGTTTGTGTTTGTTGGCATGGTAACACGTTTAGGTCCTTGGTGGTCACGCAATTATTAAGCAAAATTGTGTGGCATTTTGCCTCATGGTCTGTCATGTCTGTGATGCTAAATAATGTCATGGCGGCCTTTTCAAGGTCAGGCTTTTCTATGACGTATGCCTATGATGCTACAAGAAAGCACCCAATACCCTTGAAAAACTACTTTATTTAAATGTGTAACATATGGTGGCATTTCAAACTTTTCTACATTTGTTGCAATTTCCAAATTATTGCACCAGCTTTTCCTTCCATTGAAAGTACTAGTAGGGTTGTTCCCTCACAAGTTAAGAAACCTCTGCCCCATCGTATTTTACTCACTCTTCGTTTGTTCCCAGAGATATTAAAGGGCCACACCAGCGTTAGTAAAATTTTTGCCCGCATTTACCATGTGGTAGCAGATACGACCAATCATATTCTGAATACAAGAGTATGAAACTGGTTAAATTTAGGTGGTTCCTAACGATATTCTGAAAAATATGTTTTTTAGTTTTAAATGAAAACGCAAGTAGCTGATACATGGTGGCACAAAACTTTGATTGAATAAAGAAATATATAGAGACAATTAACGGTATTCAGTAATTTGTGGGAAACATGACAGCATCTATCGCTAGAGGTGGAAAAACTCCAAATTTCATGGACGGTGAAAGCAGCCTGCAGCTGAATTCGCTCCATCGCACATTTTACCTGCCAGCCTGTTCCCCCCCACCCCTGGCCACTTACATCGCCCTTTAATTGTTTAAGCTCCCTGCCTCATACTAGGAAGAAAGAGATTTATCCATTATAATTATTATTCATTCATGATTCAAAATTTTTAAGTTGAGAAATTATAGTCTTGACTTCGTCTATATTATAAACTGATGTGTGCTATATTTTACTATACTAATAAATTGTTTACTTTACCAGGTGCTGTTGTTCAACTTCTAGCCAACTGTGTTTGCCCTGAAGCAATGTCTGTTTCGTCGTTGTTAAGCATTAGCTCCGCTGTTGTTGCCTTCATTTTTAGATTCATTTGTACACATTCGGATGAAGAGCCAATGACTCCTCTTAAAACATGTAGAGATCTACTGTCATCACTCTGTCGTCATAGTGGAACTCAAAATGCACTTTTAAGAATGCTACTGGAGGGAGTATTACACGCAGATTATGTAGCACATTTTGGAAGTATTGTCCAGTTACAAAAGCTTACTGCTAGTGGTAAAAAGCCAGGAGCTTCATTGCTTATAGAGAACAGAAAACACGCAACCTCAGTTACAGTACCTCAAAGTCACTCCTCAGTTTTCCACGCTGGTGTTATAGGAGACGGACTTCGAGCTCAATGGAAAGGAACTTTAATTAGTAAAGAAAAAGCAGCGATGAATCGCCAAGCTTTCATTGAAATGCTTTTAGCCTGTTGCAATCCTACGTCAAAGATAGGAGAACAGTTTTCACCAATCCATGGAATGAAAGCCTTAGCATTACTAATGGTAGAGTTGATATCACCTGATGTTATGTTTAACGGACTTCCATGGCCAGATGAAGAGTACATGAAAGTAATTGGTTTTTTCTACAAACATTGATTTTCACTCAGTTTTTTCTATTTTTAGCAGTTTGAATCAGGTTTGTCAGAGTTTTATCCAGCCTGATTTTTCCGCATAAATCTACTTAAAAATTAAACATTTTTTTAAACCTCCAAACAGTTAAAAAATTAGATTTCTCAATTATATTTCATAATATTATAATTGTAAAAATTAGTTACAATTTCATGGCATTACACCCGTTTTGGCATCTTAATGATCTAGATAGTTACACAACTGTGGTTATGAATAGTGTAGAGGTTTCGGAGATCTATAAAGTTTTATATAAGCCATGTAGAGATTATCTGATCCCTCTCTCGCGCTGCTGCTGCTACTGCCTTTCCTGAAAGCCATAGAGGTTTACAGACGGTAGTTGAAATTGTCTTGTCTCTTTAAATTCAATGATTCAGTAATTAAAATTACCCGTAGCTAGGCTAACTTGAAATGATGAAAAGATCTAATATTTGAAATGCCAGAAATCCAAGGGTGTTCTTAGAGTTTCTGAATAATAAGTATAATGTACGCTAAATCACTTGGAAAGACCTGGTGAGAATTGTTATTCGTAATCTGGGGATCCAATGTGCTTTTCTAAGCTAGCAGAGCACTCTTAGTTTCCGCATCCATCAATACTGAGGGAATAAAAAAAATTACACACATACATAGCTAGCCAGACTATCATAAAAGCTTTTTTACACCACATTATTAATAAAAAAGCAGATTGATTCACTACAGAAACTAATTCTGGACAGTTTAGTGGGCGTCTTTATCAATGCATAATTAAAACACTGTTCCAGATTAGAAAAAGTGACAAAAATATCAGTATATTTAAAAAATTATATCTGGATTTAAAAAAAAAGAAAGTAAATTTCAAATACATAATAAGCTCATGCTTTCTAAAATCCTATCAGTATAAATACTGATTTGAAATAACAATTTAAGAAAACATTAAGCCAAAAATTAATACATAATTTTTACCATATTTTATTAGTATAATTTGTACCAGGAGACATGACTAGGAGTTGACAGCGGTTGCCGCGGTGAATGGGCACCGGCGTCGTGAACACAAATCCCGTTTTTCCCAATAAATCCTACTTTCTACCCACCCCTCGAATTTTCTCTTTGGCATTTTCTTTTTCTCGGCCGTCGCGTGAAATACTATACTATCCACATTGCGCCCTCTGGGAGAAAAAACCCTTCTCGTGGGCTCACGCTGAGGCGACTCTACAACCCAGTCAGAACTGGTTTTTTCTTCAGCGGAAGTTCCCACAATCCTCGCTAGCGAGCGTCACTAAAATATTTCATCTTGAGACTGGAGATACCCCTAATGGTTCTTTAGATGTTTTTAATGACCTTGAACTAATGGCTCAAGGTCATCCTAATTTCAAATTTCCTCACTAAAACTAGTTTTTAATGAAAATTTTGATGCTGTAAAACTAGTAGTTTTCGATTTATTATAAATTAAGTGTTGTCTATTGATCATTATTCCATTAACGACCATCTGGGTATCAAATTTCTCAGGTTCCAATTGGTCACATTACGTTGGTTTTAAGCCATTTTGACAAATTGTGATGGGGAACACTTAACTAATTGGAATGATGATTCTATCTTCAATAATTCTTGAGATACATTTTGAATGACCTTGAAGACATGGATCCTTGTTGAATGACCCCTTACACGCTTTATACACCTTTAAAATTTCAAATTCATACCTAAAACACATTTTTAGTTATTAGCTTGTATCGTTTTTAGTTAACACCCTGTATATAGTTTTAGTTTCAGTGTAACACTTGGCAGAAATAAGACAAACGTGATTTAGTTAAGAGTGGTTGGTGGAAGGGGACTGATTTTCTAAAGCTTCACCCATTCAAGGAAAAAGGGTCAATACAAAATTGGGGTCAGTAAAGGGAGAAAAGTTGTTCCAGCCACAGCTGTCTAAGTGGAGGAAACAGAAGAATACATGAGAAATTTCCATGGTTTGCATAGCCATTCGCAACAAATTGCAATTATTCAAACTAAAATCGGGACTGAATTATTGGGCATGTCTGGTTGGAACCCTCAAATCATTTACCCAACCACAATTTGACAATTATATTTCAACAAAAATAACTATGTTGAGACCATTTTTAGCGATGCCCCAAACCCCCAAAAATTTTCTTATGACAAGATTGAAGACTATTCCCTTGCCCCCTCTCGTTTAAATAAATACATTGTTGATTTTAGTTTAACTTTAATTTTATCTAAATGAGATAATCTTATAACCTAGTACTTTATTCCATTTCAGGTGACAATTGAGAGGGATTTGTATATCAAAAAGCAGTTCGATGAAAATATTATATTGTGGGATGTACTTTTTCTCATTGCTTCTGTGCATCCTTCATTGTGTTATTGTAGCGTTTTATTGAGAGCCATTGTGGCTGTTTCCATAAGTTACTGGAGTAGCTGCCAGGACAGGGTTACTTCAAACTCTCCAAAGCAATTGGATACCACTCAAAAAGTTTTGGATTTAATGGCCCTTGGTCAATTATTACCACCATCTCTTGGTGCAATATCTGAAATTGCACCTTTCTTGACTCCATTTGAATTGTTCTGCTTACTTTCGGATGTGTGGCAGTATATGAGAGACAATGTGCCAAGCCCCGCTTTGTTTACAATTGAAGATCCTGAAAAACGAGTTAGGCGCGAGTTTGATTTAGTTGATTCAAAATACACAGACAGATTACGTTTCATTTTACAATCCAACATTCAAAAATTAGGTGACTTTTATGGTCGATACTTCTCAGCAAAAGTTGATTAAAAAACATTTTTATTTGATGTCGTATTTTATTTTACCATTTTTGAAGACATTGCCAAACTTCTAGGTTATTTGGTTTTTACCAATTGATAAATTAAATTTTCTGAAATAAAAAAGTTTACACTTAAGATAGAAATATATGAACCGAAATTATCAACGACCTCCTTTTTATTGGGGTGCATTTTCCCATAGTACAAGGAGAGGGAGGCAATAAAAACCGAACTGATTTCAGCCCGCCCGCGGGAGAGGAAAAATTCTAGTGCATCATGGGTAGATTACTTCTACATCTAGTGAGAGGAAAGATCAATAGCCAGGTGGCGTACTCAAGTAGCCTTGGTGAAATCGCGAGAGGCTGAATTTTGAGGGGGGTTTTCTCCTCCTTACTAAATAGAGGGGGGGAATGGGAACTTGCTTCCCCTGTTAGAGGAATAGGACGTTGATAATTTCGGTTCATGTATTTCTGCTAAAGAGTGATTATAATAAAATTTAAAGGCTGCTTACATATTTGGTAATAGATTAAAAACAATTAAAAACCAATTAAGTTACGTAATAAAATGACAAACTAAAATCATTAACATGACATCATTATTTTATTTCACCTTTATATTACGTAACTGAAGTGGTTTTTGATTGTTTTTATCTATTAGTGATTACAAAAATAATTTCAGCCAAAGTGTACAATGATTACGGCAAGTGGCCAGCCCCTTGAAAATTTTGCCGTCATTGTTGAGGAATAAAACTTAATTGACTTCAGTCTTTGTAATTCCTTTACCAAACTGAACAGATATTATGATTAGCCATTAGGTTATTTGTAAGGTTTGTTATATACGTAAACAAAAATAATGGTACTACTATTATTGATAATTACTGAGAGTTTGGCCCTCTTGTATAACTATAAAATCTGAACTATACTTCAATTGACAATACAGAATAGAATAGGACAAGAAAATTTACAATAATGGTGGTGGGAATAACACCTAATAATGCCAATAGTGCAACCATACTTTATCTCCAGGGTGACACTAGGTTGTATTAGGGTGAAATAAAAGATCGAGGTGGTGCACAATGGTTGTGAAAAAGGATCGGGAGAAGAGGGACATCAAAGGCAGTTGGCTGGAGAGAAGGATAAAGGGTAGTGATTAAATAGGTTCATAGAGTTTAACTAAGTAGTCAGTATGAAATTAAAAGTGGCTTTTCCTTTATTGCTGTCACACAATGGTTGACTATTTCTCACGAAAAAAAATGACTTTCAGCTGAATGTTGAAACATGTATTAAAAAAGTTGAAATATAACTTGAATTGGGCATAAAACCCCTAAATTATGAAATTTTGTTTTACTACCAGAAAATAAAGTGTTCAAAGAATCAACTCAACAAACAAGGTAAAATTCAACTGAGTGTAGAATTTACCATCTAATTTTGTTTTAGAGAATCTTTTAGTGGAGTAGGTTTGTACTGGTCCGGCATTACAGTGTGCGGGGCCCTAGGCAGCAAGAGATAATAGAGATTATAAACAAGCCCAAAAATAGTTTAATACTGAACGCAGGGTCCCCAGGAAGCTCTGTAAAGTGGGGGGGGGTCATCTCGTTTGCCTTGCCCTAACGCTGGCACTGGCTTTGTGAGTAGGCTGATGAGGATGTTCATTTAAAAATAAATTGACTCTGATTTTAAGAGCAATTAAGATTGAAAACTATTTTGGAGCATTTAGATGTGTTGATAGTTATATTTTTTTTTTATTTGGCCAACTTTCAAAATGAAAATTAACTTAAAATTGAAAAAGCTAGGCATTTTCTCTTTAACACTATATAACTAACAAGTTTGGAAGAGTAAATTATATGTAACGTAATGAAATATTGAAGGAGAGCCAACAGTAATTTACCAGAGCCAACGTTTTTAAAAGTGGATATTGCTTTTGATTCAACATTTTAGCTAGATTGGGTAGGTGGCAAAGAATTAGCGAGAAGTATACTAGTAATGAAAAATAAGTTAGCTAACTTTTACTAAAATGTGTGATTGCTCCCACTATGATTATAGTAGAATCTGGTGGTTTACTTAAAAACTAGTTACAATAGGATTTTGAGCTTGACTTGTATAAAGTATCTGAAAGTAAGTGTTAGGGTGAGTATAGCAACATTAGTAGCTCTGATTATTTCAAAGCCGTTTTGGGTGAAGTGCACTACAGCGGCCTCATCGAATTTTATATTAATTTTGGTTGCGCCTGATAGACCTTGTCACGTAGATGCCGGGGGTTTTTTTTATTTTGGCCGCAAATGAGTATTTAATTGTTTAATTTATTTTTTTTAATTTTAAAAATTTCTCATTTTCATTGAATTTTATATTAAATTTGGTTGCGCTAATAGACCTTGTCACGTAGATGCCGAGTGTAATTTTTATTTTGGCCGCAAATGATTATTTAATTTTTTAATGTAATTTTAAATTTCTAATTTTTGGGCATTTTCACGTGTTTCGTTGTACTTATTTCCGTCGTGTGTTCGCCGACACCACAGTTTTGGTGTTCTAATGAATTCCACGTGATATTCCCTTTTTTTATAAAATCAATTACAGTTTTTGTTCATTTTCTCGGTGTTTTGTATTTTTGGGCCACTTTTTTTCTGGTTGAGATTAAAAGTATATACTTGACGTAAGGCTTGGTACTGTCCTCTAGGTCGCGTTATAGATGGATCATCGTTTTTTTTAGTATGGGGTTGGGGAGGCGCTGCGCGCCCCCAGCGCTTGAGCGAAGTGAGTGCGCGGCGCCGTCAGGCGCCAATACGGGGAATCTCAAAGTGCGTCAGGCGCCAATACGGGGAGTTTAGTAATGTCTTTTACGTGTTTTGGAATTAATTATCTTCGTCGGAATGGGGATGGGGCGTGTCAAAAAAGGGGTGTCGACGGATACACGACGAAAATAGTTTTTAGAAAAACGTTACTAAACTCCTAAAATGACGACTTTTTTAAAAGTTAAGTTGATTAAAAAATTATCATTTGCGGCCGCAAAAAAATTGGTTTAGTAATCTACGCGTCAAGTGCTACATTCTCCTCCACAAAAAAATACAAAAACACGGTAATTCCTTAAAATTACTAAATTTTTAAAATTAAGTTAATTAATTAAATTATCATTTGCGGCCCAAAATAAATTAGTTTCGTAATCTACGCGTCAAGTGCTACATTCTCCGCCACAAAAAAATACAAAAACACTGTAATTCCCTAAAATTACTAAATTTTTAAAATTAAGTTAATTAATTTAATTATCATTTGCGACCCAAAAAAAATAGTTTCGTAATCTACGCGTCAAGTGCTACATTCCCCACCAAAAAAAAACACCAAATTACATGAGGCCGCTGTAGTGCAATTTTGCCCAAGTTTTTAAAGAAGCATATTTTTGTCACACAGTTTTGAAATTTTAATGGTAGGCTTGACGTGAAGTAGCTCTTTTTGCAACAGATGTCGCTAGTGTCAAAATCAAAACAAGATACACTACATTTTGACCAAAAAGGCTCATTTGTAAATGTGACGATAACTTAAATTATAGTTATTTTGAACAATAAATTTTACATGAGAGTAAGTTTTCTAATTATATTACTGGACAATGGTTCTCTGACCATAGCTGAACGGGCTCGTCTCACACTAAGAGCCCGAGCTCGATTTGAGACTGAGCCCAGGCTTTATTATGATAATGATACGAGCCCGAGAAGAGACCAAAACGTTGTGGTCATTTTATTTGAGCCCGAGATGAGACCTTTATAATATAGCGTATTTTTGTGAGCTTGAGATGAGACCATTAAAATATAGTAAATTTCTTTGAGCCTGAGCTGAGTCCTATACAGGGTGTTAACTAAAAAACGATACAGAGCCAATTACTCAAAATGTGTTTTATGTAAGAATTTGAAATTTGTGGGTTACATAAAGGGTGCAGGGTGACAAATGTCAATGAAAATTTCAATGACCTTGAACCAAGCGTTCAAATTTACAAATAATTTAAATAAATAATGAAAACACTGAAGATTAACTTTTAAATAATAATGAACATAACAATGATAATGTAATGTTTCAAGCTCCCTTAAATTCTAGGCTTATTTTATGAAGTGTTCAAAAATACCTCCATTGGCTACTACGCATGCTTGCGCTCTTGTATTAGTTGCTGATTTAGTTCAATTACTTATCTAGTTTCTTTTGTGTTTAAAACATTTAAACTAAAACAAGTTAATAAAAATACTTGGTACGTCTTAAATAAATTAATTAACGTTTATTTTGGAGTTTTATTTTTTTATTTACCTCGGGTGAAAAGTAATTTGACCTAAAAAACCTTGGCGGGCATTTTTCTAATTGGAACCATTCTCCTAATCCTAATGGTTCTCGAGATAAATTTTGAATGACCTTGAACTAATGTTTCAAGGTCATCATAAGTTACAAATTTTTAACTCTTCCACTCAGTTTAGAGTTTCCCGACAATTTTGATCCATTAGATCTGGTAGTTTTCTATTTATAAACCCTTAAATGTCGTGTCTTGATTAGAATACCACACACGACCTTATGGCTGTTGGTCTAACATTTCTCGGCTTCCCTTTGGTCAAATAAGGTCGGGTCGAAGCTGTTTAGAGTTAAAATTAAACGTAGAACACATTTCAAATTGGAACCATTCTTCTAATCCTAACGGTTCTCAAGATAAAATTTGAATGTCCCTGAAGGCCTGGTTCAAGGTCATTGAAATTTTCATTGTCATTTGTCCCCCTGCACCCTCTATGGAACCTGCAAATTTCAAATTCTAATATAAAACACATTTTGAGTAATTGGCTCTGTATCGTTTTTTAGTTAACACCCTGTATAGTATAGTGTATTACTACGAGCCCGAGCTGAGACCATATTTTTGTAACGAGCCCGATATGAGACCTTATAATTTTTAAGAGACGGTTGTTATCGTGTCCTCCGTTTTTCAATATGGATTTGATACTAGTTAAACTTATTGGTTTTATAATTTATGCAAGTTTTAGGTATAAGAAATTTATTATCCACCGCTCCGTCCAACGTTCCATTTCCTAACTGCCTTTTTACACGTGCCTCTCTTTTTAGCGCGGACTCGTGCACGTTCTCCTTTAATTTTCAATAGATTAAGCTTCAACGTATATTAGAACAGAGAATGAAAAGTACGAAATATTACATTTCTCCCTTTGCAAAACAAAATAAAATAAAATATAAGATAACATGGAATTTTGTGTTGTTATAGTTTTCAAATTGATGCGTGAAATGCGATCATGGTTGGAAACGATCCGGTGGTTTGATAACTTCGCTTGGGCGAAGATTGTAAGGCCTCTGTATGGCGTTTGGCGACTGCGCCCTCGGAGGAACGTTGACTGACTGTCCCCTCGGTGGAACGTTTGGCGACTGTGGCCGTGGTGGAACGTTGATTGGCCGTGCCATCAGTGGGTCATTTAGTAGCTGTACCATTGGTGGTAAATCTACTCGATGTGGTTTGGGATGGGTCTCGAAAATATTGGTATAAATATCAAGTGTGGTGTCTTTTCCACGTGTTGTTTTTGGCTCACCGCAATTTATGGGTTTCAACAGTGAGCAATTGCGTTTTAGCCTTTTTCCTTCTTTGTTTTGTATAGTAATACTCGAGCCGTGCACTTCAATGACTGTCCAAGGATGTGGGTCGTATAGGGGATTGAACTTGTTGCGTTGTAAGAGTTTCGGCAGGACACGGTCGCCAACTCTAATGGTGTGTGGAAATGATTTTCGTTTATCATCAGAGTAGTTCTTCATTTTTTGTTTTCCTTCGTTATCCTTTTCACGTACCACCTTATCGAAAGGGGAAGATGGTAAAATTGCAGGTAGTTTCGTTTGAATTGGGCGGTTAAAGAATAGGAGTGCTGGTGGTTGTCCTATTGTTGGATGAGAACATGCCCTGAAGTTCATCAAGTAATTTGGCAAGACATCTTCCCAGTTCGTACGGTCTAGAAGGGCGGTACGAATGGTTTTGGCGAGCATTGGCATTTGTCGTTCAATTAAGCCATTAGCCTGTGGCCATCTCGGCGTCACTTTGTTGTGATTGAACCCGTATTCGGTCGCGAAGACCTGAAATTGATTACTGTTGTACGGAGGCCCGTTATCCGTTTTGACGTTGGTCGGAATTCCGAACATGGAAAAGATATTTCGTAACACTGTAATGTTGATATGGGATGATGTAAAAGGTACTGTGGCAACAACAGGGTAACCGGCTATATTCGTCGGCCACCACCAAAATATAATTTCCAGATGGCGTTGGGCCAAAATGGTCAACGGCCACAGAATGCCATGGACGGTCGGGCAAAACGGTCATCTGTATTGGCTGGTTTTGATGGTGTGGTACATTCGCTTGGCAGGCTATGCATTTACCGACTTTTAAACCAACGTGTTCATTTATTCCTGGAAACCATATTTTGTCACGTAATATTTGTTTAGTGCGAACGATTCCAGGATGCCCTTCATGGGCGATACTTATGGCTTGTTCAATGAGTGCGTTTGGTAAAATAATTCTATTTCCTCGAAAGACAGAGCCTTGGGTTTCTGAGAGTTCAAGTCGAAGTTTTTTATAAGCGTTCCAAGCTGTCTTGTCTGTAGCCGTCGGGTTGTAGCTGTCCCATAATTTCGAATCGTAGATGGCTTCTTTAACTTTGGGTAGTATCGAGTCTTTAGCTGTGGCGGTAACAACATCCGACATTGAAATTGCACCAAAGGCGGTGAGATCCATTGCGTCGAGACTGTAATCGTTCGCATTTGGCTGAGCTGACATGACCGGATGTCGGGACATATAGTCAGCGGGGTTATTCTTGCCGAGCTGGTAAGCAACTCGAAATTTGTAGTGTTGCAGGCGGAGGATCCAGCGTTGTATGCGATTTGATGTTAATGTGCGGGGGTTATTAAAGATGGCAACTAACGGATTGTGGTCAGTGAGAACTGTGAAAGTAGAGCCAATGAGGTATAAATTGAAATGTTCACAACCGTAGACAATGCCTAGAGCTTCACGTTCGATTTGCGAATACCGTTGTTCAGTGGCGGATAATGATTTGCTCGCAAATGCTACAATATTCTCTTGTCCGTCGTTGTCGTGTTGAGTAAGGATTGCAGCGACCCCCACGGGACTCGCATCGACAATCACGGTTGTAGGCTTGGCAGGATCGTAGAATTTTAGCGACGTACAGTTTTTAATTTCAGTCTTTATTCGGTCGAGTGCTGTCTGGTGTGTTTGAGTCCAAATAAATTCAGTAGTATTTTTAAGTAAGTGTCGTAAGGGTTCGGTGAGGGTTGCAAAGTTGGGTATAAATCGAGCGCAATAATTGGCCAAACCTAAAAAACTACGGAGCTCAGTGATGTTACGAGGTGATGGTAGTATTTGAAGAGCTTCAATTTTTTTTGGATCAGGCTTGACGCCATCCACCCCAAAAATATGTCCTAAGAAGATTATTTCCGGCTTCGCAAAATCGCATTTGTTCTTGTTTAATGTAAGACCAGCAGATGATATTCTCTTTAGCACTTCTGAAAGTTTCAAGTCGTGATCTGTCACACCACGTCCACCAATAAGTATGTCGTCGCTCGTATTAATTGTATTCGGAATATCCCTAATGACATTTTCGATCGCTTTCTGAAATATTTCTGCTGCGGAATTTATTCCGAACGCTAACCTTTTATATCGAAATGGGCCCATATGAGTCGAGAAGGTAGTTATTGTAATGATATTTGGTTTAATCAACAACGAGAGGTTAACAACAACGTGAGTTTATTACGGACGCCATCTTACAACTGCCTAACTGTTTTATTCCGATGCGCGCGCCACCTAGAGGCGGTAGGCCAAACTATGAAAATATCTAGAACTGATATCACTACATCTTTCCTCTCAGATGGTTTCTTTACCAAGCATTTAAAATGTAATAACATAATTTAATTTGATTATACTGAAGTTTAACTTTAACTTCTAAACATGAAATAAAACTTAATTGAACGTGACGTCGAATATAATGTTCAGCTTATAAATCAAGTTTATGTGGCTTGCGTTTCACTCTTTCCGACTTTCTTTGTGGAACGGAAGTTGACCGGTTTGGCACTTGTGCTTGACGATCTCGGGGTGTGGAGATCTGAGGTGTGGAGATCTGCGGTGTGGAGATCTGCGGTGTGGAGATCTGCGGTGTGGAGATCTGCGGTGTGGAGATCTGCGGTGTGGAGATCTGCGGTGTTGGAATGGTTTCAGATGTCTGACTTTGGACGCCACGTCGTTGTGTAGCTTCACTCTGGACGGAATCCGAAATAACTCTTTTAGCAGTGTGCAAAGTCTCAGACGTTTTCAACAGTTGATGTCTATTTCGACGCAATATTGCTCCGTCTGTAGTTTCAACCACATACGAACGTATGGCGACTTTCTTCAACACCTTCGCTTTCCTTGTCCACTCTCCTTGACTGTGAATTCGAACCACTTCACCCGGTTTGAGCTCCGACAGTTCTTTTCCCTTTGTTGTTTGCTTTTGCTTCTTCGGATAAGTAACATTGCTTGCTTTGACGACGTAAGGTAGTCTTGTTCTACAATTTCGTCCCATGAGTAATTCCGAAGGTGATTTCCCACAATGCAAAGGAGTGTTCCGATAACTAAGAAGTCCAAGTTCAAAATCCTCATTGGCGTCTATAGCCTTCTTCAAAAGTCGTTTCGCTATTTGAACTCCTTTCTCTGCTAAACCGTTGGACCTCGCGTATCGCGGACTAGAAAGTGTACTCTTGAATCCATAGTCGATTGCAAACTTACGGAATTCAGATGAATCGAAGGGTACATTGTCGGACAGTAATTCCATTGGAATTCCATGGCGGGCGAATACTCGTTTGAGACTTTTTATTACTACATTTGCCGTAATTGTTTTAAGAGCTTCTACTTCAAGGTAGCTGGAAAAAGCGTCTATGACTACAATGTAGTTTTTTCCATTAAGCTGAAACAAATCTGTCGCGACTCTGTCCCAAGGACGATTCGGCGTATCACGCATAATGAGTGGTTCGTATTTTTGCGAGTACTGAAATTTATTGCATGTGCTACAACTCTTGCTTCGGCAATCGATGTCCGAATTTATGTTGGGCCAATAAACTGCCTGTCGAGCTCTTCTCCTACACTTTTCGATACCCATATGTCCATCGTGTATGACATCGAGAATCCGGCTTCTAAGGCTGACTGGTACAACGATCCTAGAGCCTTTGAGAATCAATCCGTCAAATTCAGTTAATTCCGATCGAACTGCTGCGTATGCGGAAATAGTAGCGTCTGAAGTGTCCCATCCATTTCTCAAATGATTTTTAATTTTATTTAACACGGTATCTTTCTCAGTTTCCTCTCGAAGACGTCGTAACATTTCACCACTTATTGGCAACGCTTGAACCACCGTGTTAATATGAATTTGAACTTCGTCGTTTACGTCACCTTCACCTGGCTTAACTGGTAAACTTGCTCTTGATAACGCATCCGCTATTACTAAGTCTTTACCAGGAGTGAACTGCAACTTAAACCGGTATTTCATGAGCTTAAGAAATAAACGTTGCAGTCTTGGAGGAACTTCGGCTAGTACCCGTTTCGTCATTGCGAGAAGTGGCTTATGGTCGGTTTCCAGTATAATGTCCTTGCCATAAATATAGTTGTGGAAACGTTGGCACCCAAATACCAATCCTAAGCTCTCCTTTTCTATTTGAGCATACCTCTTTTCACACTCTGTCAACGACCTGGACGCGTATGCTATTGGCTTCCACTCACCAGAGTATTCTTGTAAAAGAACAGACCCGAGACCGTGTCCCGACGAATCCGTGGAAACTTTCGTGTTTCTCAATGGGTCGTAGAACTGTAACACTGGTTCGCTGATCAATACATTTTTTATATACTCCCACTCTTTGTCGTGTTCAGGTTGCCACTGAGGATCAACGTCTTTCTTCAAGTAATTTCTGAGATTAACTGTGTTTGCCGATAGGCGTGGTATATACTTTCCTACAAAGTTCACAGTTCCAAGAGCTCGTTGCACGTCAGCCCTATTCTGTGGCTTCGGCATTTTCACTATAGCTTCCACTTTTAGCGGATCAGGTCGAATCCCTTCACTACTGATAACTTCTCCCATGTACGTTATTGACTTTTGACGAAATTCACATTTATCGGGATTTAGAGTAGCGTTTGCGTCGTCTAATCGTCTTAAAGCTTCGTGCAATCTTGTATCGTGTTCTGCAATGGTCTTTCCCCATACTAAAACATCGTCGTGCAGCGGCCTTGCGCCTTCCGCAGTATCAAATATTTGACTGTAAGCTTTGAAGAAAATCTCTGGCGCAATTGAGATTCCAAACGGTAACACCAGAAAACAATACCTTCCAAACGGAGTATTGAATGTAGTTAAAGGTTGACTCTCCGCATCCAAGGGAATTTGGTAGAATCCGGAGGCGGCATCCAGCTTAGAAAAGTATTTCGCTCCAGCTAGTTCAGACTGGATATCTTCCTTAGTCGGTATTTGATGATGTTCTCGGCATATGTTTTGATTTAAAATTTGAGGATCAAGACATAAACGTAATCTTTTATTTTTCTTTTCGAGTATTACCAAAGGGCTAACCCAGTCGGTCGGTTCGTCAATTCGTCGAATAATTCCACTTTCTTCAAGGCGATCTAATTCTTCTCGCAGTTTGCCCCGTAAGGCGTACGGTACTCTCCTAGCGGGTACAATAACTGGAACGGCGTCTGCCTTTAACGTGATATGACACGTAGTTTGCAAACATCCGATTCCCTTAAATACGGAGGGATATTTCTCGGTAACTTCCTTCCGTAAGGTGTCACTGTCTCTCGAGACTTCGTTCACGTGTGTTAGACACTTATTGGTATCATCAAAAGTAGTTTCTATCTCCAAAGCTTTTCTAGTGACTATACCCAAAGCTTCGCAAGTTTGTAATGAAAGAATTGGTGTTTCGCCTTTATCGACAATTACAATTGACGTAGCCACATTTTTGGAATCTACCATGATATGTAACAGAAACTCTCCGTAGGAATTTATCATGAACCCTCCGTAAGCCCTCAGCTTTAATTTTCGTCCAATTACTCTTGGCTTAGGCCTAAAGGAATCGTAAATATCCTTGGGTAAACAATTCACTTGAGCTCCAGTATCGACCTTGAACTGAATTATCTGTTTATTAAATTTGATCGGAACATACCAATCTTCGCAACTTATTTCTTTGCGACATTGAACTGTATCTATTATGAAGTCGGATTCGCTGTCTGTCGATCTGGTTTTAACTTCGCTTACAGCC
Organism: Leiobunum rupestre; assembly: GCF_980474605.1. Lineage (NCBI taxonomy): Eukaryota > Metazoa > Arthropoda > Arachnida > Opiliones > Sclerosomatidae > Leiobunum > Leiobunum rupestre. The sequence continues at coordinate 32,316,514 of NC_143385.1, read as the reverse complement.
TTTTTACTTCGGCATACTTTGGCAAAATGGTTCATACCGTCGCATTTATGGCATTTTTTACCATAAGCAGGGCATTCGTTTCGCTTGTGCGTATTCGAACATCTATTGCAACTTGTGATTACGCCGTCTTTACTATGCTGCGTCGTAGGCCCTTTATTATTTACCGTCTGTGAAGACGTAAACGGTTTCTTTCTATTTCGCTTCTTACGCGACTGCTTGTTTCGGACGAAATCAATATGTGCTTCGGATGAGTCACCCGCAACTGACTTGTCGACGCGCTGCTCTGACCAAGTCTTAACTTGAAGCGCCAAATTTTCAGCAGCCCGGCAAAGGTTCAATGTTCTATCAAGAGTTAAATTGTCTTCTGCCAATAATTTAGCACGCATATGAGATGGCACTCCGGCTATTATTTGATCTCTAATCATCGATTCCTCTATAACTCCAAAATTACATGACTTCACTTTTTTCCTCAAGGTCACCAAAAATTCATCAACAGACTCGTTTTCTGACTTTGTTAAATTTCGGAAAACCCAACGCTCATAGCTTTCATTCCTTTTAGGCGTACAATGGGCCGCGAACTTGAGAACGACATTCGCATACGTTTTAGGGGTTTGAGCATCGAAAACAAAAGTGTTATAAACATCTATCGCAGACTGACCTGCTACAGTTAGCAATAAGGCTATTTTCTTACTGTCAGATCTTGCGGTGCTTGGAGACGTAGCTTCTTCAAAAATTTCGAACCGCTGTATAAAAACCTGCCATGCTTGATTGGCGTTGCCGGTGAATTGTAGTTCGTCCGGTTGTCGTAGACCCTCCATTCTCTTTCAAATTTTAGTTAGATTAGAATACGTTGAAGGCGAAGAGTTAATCGTAAATTCTGGCACCATGTAATGATATTTGGTTTAATCAACAACGAGAGGTTAACAACAACGTGAGTTTATTACGGACGCCATCTTACAACTGCCTAACTGTTTTATTCCGATGCGCGCGCCACCTAGAGGCGGTAGGCCAAACTATGAAAATATCTAGAACTGATATCACTACAGTTATTTCACGCGATGTTTCATCTAATTCGATCTGGTGGTACCCCTTGTTCAAGTCTAGTCTGGAGAAAACGGTCATTCCGTTCATGTTATATATGAGGTCTTCCATTTTTGGTGGAGTGTGCCGTTCTCGTTTGATCGCGGTATTTGGAATGCGCATGTCAACACAAACTCGTATACTGGAATTCGGAGTTAGTAAGCCGGTATGAGATTCGGCGTTAAGGTGTGGTCCTTCATTTTCATTAGCTTCTTCGTTTTTTTGAGATTGAGTAATATGACTTGGTTTTTTCGGAACTATGACCAACGGAGATAGCCAGGTTGTAGGACCGACTGCCCGCTCAATAATGTCCTCACGTTCGAGTTCTTGAATTTCTTGTTTGACTTGTTCTCTAAGATGGAATGGTATGCGTTGATGATTAACCGCGACTGGTGAGACAAACGGATCAATATGTAGATGCGCTTTAAAATTGACCATTTTGCCAATTCCACTGAAGAGTTGTTGATATTCGTTTATGAGCGTAGTCCATCTACTTTCTTGAGGAGATGTCAACGAGGCGGATAAGTTCATGAGATCCGGGAGTAAATTTAATCTTTGAAGGGTGGACGCACCAATTATATTATACGCTGTCTTCTCAGGGTGTAAAACGTGAAACGTTGCTTCGGATGATTGTGTTTGGTAAGTTAGTTCGGATGAAAATTTCCCCAGTAGAGGAAGTGATTCCACTGACGCGAATGGAAAGACCCGAATGTTCGACGACGTTAGAACTGGTCGGGTTTTTAAACTTTGATAAGTATCATAATTCAAAATGTTAACACAGGCTCCAGTGTCAATTAGCGCTTTCACATTCGTGCCTCCAACGTTGAATATCTGTATTAGATTGTGTCTGTCCGATCTATCCAAGGGAGGTAAAATAGGGTAGAATGGATTGCTAATACCGGAATCAGAAAAGGGTGTTAGCGTATATAAGTGAGTGAGAGTCGGGGATGCTTCTGAATGAGGGTCTGGTTGCTCGGTGTCAATTTGGTGGATTTCGGTAGTGGTGTATTTAGTGTCGTGTTGTTTCATTTCCATTTGTTTTGTTCGACAAAAACCTTCAAAATGGCCGTAGCGTCCACACCACGAGCACTGCTCGGTTTGCGCAGGGCAGCCAAATCGTCCACGTTGATGGGGAAACTGACCTCCACAATTGTAGCAGCTAAGATGAGAGTTCCGTGACGGGTAAGTTTGACGTGTCTGCACAGGTTGAGCTCGTCGTGAAATTGTAGTACTTTGCGGGGTAGCAGTGGGACGGTCAGAGTGTGATTCAAGCTGACGTGGGTGACGTGATGCGTTACGGCGAATCGTATCAACGGAGCTGCGTGATGAAATGATGTCTGACGATTCCTGATTTTCAATCTTTGTCGCTTGTTCGTCAGCTTGTTCATAGGACCTAGCAGTTGTCAAGAGTTCATCTAATGTGATGGCAGGATCACGAAGAGCGATTCGACGTAGGTGTCGTGAAGTGCAAGTTTGTATTATATGACGTAGAATCTCCACGTCGGGATCGGCGAATCCACAGGTTTTTGACAATGATCGTAGACGAGTGTGGTATTCGTCGATACACTCAGACTCACGTTGGCGCGCACCTCTGAACTTGAAAATTTCGTAAGTGGTGTAACGGCGGGGTAGAAAATGATTATTTAGTATTTGAACTGCAGCGTCGAATGCATTAAGAGCAAGGGCTGGCGGTTGTGGAGGTGGTGGGATGGGCAAGGTATCGTATATATTCTGGACCTCGTCACCAGCGTATAGTAATAGGAGATTCTTCTTGCGGGCTGGATCGTTAATGTCATACGCAATGAGAAAGGTATTAAATCGCTTGAGATACTTTTCCCATCTGGTGCCAACGTCATCGCGATTTTCTTGCACGGAAAATGGTGGAAAATTGGTCAGTTGCAGAGTCATTGTTTGAAAAGTTCGTTTGTTCGATTGTTTTTGAAAAGTTGGCGCGTGTTTTGTCGCGGGCTTTAGAAGAAAAGATGCTAGCGTTAGGCTTACTATATTCGTTGTGGAATGGAAGAACGATGCAATCAATGTTACGATGAAGTTTATAGAAGTTAGGTGTGGGTTCGATGAATCTCCGTCGCCAATATCGTGTCCTCCGTTTTTCAATATGGATTTGATACTAGTTAAACTTATTGGTTTTATAATTTATGCAAGTTTTAGGTATAAGAAATTTATTATCCACCGCTCCGTCCAACGTTCCATTTCCTAACTGCCTTTTTACACGTGCCTCTCTTTTTAGCGTGGACTCGTGCACGTTCTCCTTTAATTTTCAATAGATTAAGCTTCAACGTATATTAGAACAGAGAATGAAAAGTACGAAATATTACAGTTGTGTCCGTTTTTGCTCGAATATATGTTTCCCTTGGCCACTGGGGAGCGCTGTGGCGCAGAGAAAAACGGCCGTAACCGTAACGCTTTCTTTCCCGACCAACTTTGATTACGTGCTGTTTGCGCCATAGAAATCTCATAGGTAACTAGAATGCTGCCGTGTAACTGGCAAATGGCCCAAACAGCGTGGCAGACGAAGCCAGATCTCAGCCAATCAGAGCTCAAAGAGCGGTTCTGCCAAGAATTTGATGTCACCGGAGAGAATGACGTCAACCATCTCCCGCTATTGTAGCGGATCCAAGGAGGATTATTATCCTCCTTGGCGGAACCACTCTACGGCCTCTCATTGGCTGAAGGTTCAAGGCGAACTGGCGTCAAGCTCGGCCGTAGGCGGCAGCATTCTAGGTACCTATGAGATTTCTATGGTTTGCGCTATGGCTAAAGCGTGAACAGCGCGTGATCGCAGTTGGCCGTGTCGCCCTTGAATAGAGCTCTCACCTACTGGGTTAACACGGAATTTACCTAATTGGCTATTTCGGATAACGTAAGTTAACCCACTCGTTCTCTGATTGATCCAAAGTAAACTAGCTTCTAGAATTTTCGAAGATTGTTGTAATGAAGAAAATACCAGGCCTGGTCGTCCGGCTGTTTCGTTGACTTTTGTATCGTGCTGTGCTGCGTCACCGGCGTGTGTAAGGTAGCCTAGCCCTTGCTTCTACTCCTAGAGGGAAAGGCAATGACCCGGCAGACGGTTTTTATGACGTCACTATGTTAACTTAACAAACAACAACGTGAGAGGGGAGCGCGCGCAGAAGTTTTTTTCTCTCGTAGGCGGGGCCAAAACCGTTAGAGTTATCTTACCATACGCGGTACGGAAGGATAAGCATTCCGAGTAGAGGTATGGATTCTTGATTGAGTTGATAGGGGATATGAAAGAAAAACATCCGATTTAAAAAAGGTGATGTAATAACTGAATATCAGCTACGTTATAATATTTGCTAATTTTCGTACTTATTGTTCTTATATTTCTTATGGAATTATTTATTTATCTATATGAAAAAATATTAAGACTTAAAAAGTTATTAAAAGATTGGAATGAGTTATGCAAATTCTTATGAGACTGACACCAGCCCTTGTTAGTAACAGAAAAATATATGAGCCCAGCCCGAGACGAGCTCTCGTGTTTAAAAAAAATATTAATGAGCCCGAGACGAGCTGTTGTATTTAGGAGAAAAACGTATGAGCCCGAGACGAGCTCTCATATTTAGGAAAAAAAACTTATGAGCCCGAGACGAGCTCTCGTGTTTTTGGGGAAATTATTGTGAGACCGAGACGAGACTAAGGCCAAACAAAAAGTTTGGTGAGACTGAGCCCGAGACCAAGTTTTGGTGTTCAGCTATGTCTCTGACTACCTTATTGTTTTGCTATGCTCACCAGTTAAGTCGTTTTTGTTTAAAGAATCGGATAGATTCAATGCCATCTCTAATAACAAGGGCCTTATCATAGTACAGGTGGCAATGATAAAGCCAACAAATCGTTGATGCAGCACATCATGATGCCGTGAGTGAATTAGCTGGTCCGGTCGGAACGGCTGGATGGTCCCTTCCGCTCTCAATGTACACCTCCAGGGATATTGGCACGGTAAAACTCATCACCTCGTCGGATGGTGGTGGGGAGGTTAATATTTCATCGGCATACCTACCGTACGACGATGCTCTCCCCCCCTCGCAGGGGATGGCCAGTTTGGTCAACCACTGTGAGAGTTTGGGGAGGAAGCTGGTCATCGGTTACGATGCTAATGCTCACCACGAAATCTGGGGTAGCTCAGATTGCAACCAGCGTGGTAACGACTTAATGGAATATCTGGTTAGTACCAGACTTCACATTCTGAATAGGAACAATGTACCAAATTTTGTTACCTCTAACAGAAGTGAGGTCATTGATCTCACACTGTGTACAGCGAATGTCACAGATAAAATTAAGAACTGGCATGTGTCTAACGAACCGTCTCTGTCGGATCACAGACACATTTGCTTTAATATTCTGGTCAAACCTGTGTGGGCTTGTACCGCTATTCGTAACCCTAGGCGCACAGATTGGTCCGGTTACAGGGAAGACTTAAGCTTCTTCCTTAAGAGTGATAAGCCACGGCTGTCATCAGTGTTGGATTTTGATTTGGCTGTTGATCGCGTGCAACAGTGCATTATCGACTCCTATCATCGCAATTGTCCGGCAAAAACTGCCAGCTAGCCAAGGTTAGTGCCTTGGTGGAACAACGAGATTGGCAGGCTGCGCAAAGAAACTCGTAGGCTCTTCAATAGGGCAAAGAAGGGGGTGATTGGGATGCCTATAAATGCACCCTCACCACCTACCATAAGTCTATCCGCGATGCCAAGAAAGCTTCGTGGAGGGACTTCTGTGAGAACATAGTGGATGTTCCCAGTACGCCCAAATTAATGAAAATTTTGGCACACGATAATACCAAGCATCTTGACACCATTAGGTTGAAAGATGGTAGTTTTTCCACGTCCGGTAAGGATACTCTAACACATATGTTAGATGTACACTTTCCGGACTCTAAGGTCACCAGTAATGGTGGCACTAGCAATCTCCCTTTGAGGATCAATCGAACCAAAAGAGAAGATTGGGCAGTGGCGAATAAGGTCATCACGCATTCTAGACTTATATGAGCTATAAAGTCATTTAAACCCTATAAGTCCCTATATTCTATGCCCTCTGCTGCTGAGAATCTACAGGGCCTCTATTGCTCTAGGGCATATACCTAGCACCTGGAAGCTGTCTCAAGCAATCTTTATACCCAAGCCTGGTAAATCTGATTACCTGGAAGCTAAGGCATTTAGGCCAATTAGTCTTACCTCTTTTCTCCTAAAAATTCTGGAGGAAATGGTGGACAACTATATTAGAGAGAAGGTTATTTGCAACTCTACTCTGTCGGCTGCTCAGTATGATAAAATACGCAAAAAAGTAGATTAGTCCATAACTAAAAGGGATAATATTGTCACGGGTACAAATAACGAGACAAGTGTTGGTTTTGACCGACGAGGTTTATTTATATTTTCACTTTACAAAACTGAATAATATACAAAAGCAATGATAATACATAATACAACTGCGTAGTAGTCTTGGGGACGGACGAGACGAGGGGATAGGCTTTTTCAGCCTTAGTCACTCCTCAAGTATCGGTTGGGCTTTTACAGCCGCGAACCGATGCTTAGTACTTTGCGAGCTTGGCTCATACAGCCAGAATCTACGCTCAGTAATGTCCCTGGGACGAGTCTCCCGTCTTTGGAGGAACTGGGGCTTTTATACCCTGCGAGGCCTTTGTTCACGGGTTTTCTGTCCGCGACAGCATCCCCTAACAAAACAAACACAAAAACCAAGTGTACGTCCGAAACAAGGTAAACAAGTAAATATCAGTTATGGCACAATCGCAACATAGTAACACGACCTAATAAAGTCATTTACTTATGGGAAGAAGGCGATCTTGAGTCAATTCGGTGGACAAATGTTGCCGAATGGCTGCGAAGGAGAGATCGCGAACAACAGGCAGTGGTGTGTCGGTGGCGATGAGTGCGACAAAGACGCACAGAAGTAATCCTCCGTCCTGGTTGCTATCTTGAGGAAACCTTGGCGTTGGGATGGTGGAGAATTCGGTGGGGTCGAAGTCCAATATTCCGCGAAGCCGTGCTTCCTCCGTCAGGAAATGGGTGCAGCGAGAGATGACTGCAGGGTCCGAAGATGCTGAGAACGTCCAGTGGCCAATGTTGCAACGGTCGAGGTAATGGATCCGTTTCCCGATATTGTTGAAGCCGTAGCTTGTAGGCTTGATTCCGCTGTTTGCGAGATGGGCGCATAGTGGACGGGAAAGTGGTTCTTGATTTGGTGTTGTTCGACAACAAAATGCTGGTTGGGCGGTCGAGAGAGCGTTTTGCTAGCTTGAGTAGCCCAGGCGGTCGGGGATTTTCCTAAGACGTAGTGATCGCCGGAAACCTGTTTCGGCGGGGCAGGGAATTGTTGGTCCGGGAGGGGGGCCATGCAGGTGGCCGTATTTCCCCGAAGTTCATCGGCCAATCGGACCCGGCGGGGGGTTCGTTTCGTTGGAGCTGGCGATGAATCGTAAACGGTGGGAGACGATTGGATCTCCGTGAGGGCGGAGGGGGGTTCGAAGAAAAAAATTCCGTTAACTGGGTTTTGGGGCAAAGCGAACTTTCGTAGGTGGCGCGGCTGGGAAATCGTCAAAGCAAGGCTGACGTGTGAAAAACGGTTTTAGCCTTTCCACTGAGACAAGATCTGTTTTAGTGCCGTCTGATGTTGCGATTTCGAAATTATTTGGAGCCGTCTGACGGAGAATTCGCTAAGGTCCCGAGTAGGGATGCAACAGTTTCTCGCAGAGACCAGGGATGCGACGTGGGGTTCGGAGAAATACGAGATCGCCTTCTTTGTAGATGGGGTTGCTCCTTTTGTTGTCGAAGCGCTGTTTGTCTTTCTCCTGGGCTACGGAGTGTCGCTCGGCAGCGATCAGACGGGCTTGTTGTGCGTATCGGATGTTTTCAAAGCCCATCTGGCTTTGCACGGTGGAGGCTGGTAGATCTAGAGCGGCATCCAAGGCGAGGTCCGCTTCATACCCGTGAAGGAGATAGAAGGGTGAATAGCCGGTGACTTCGTGGACTGAAGTATTATAGGCAAAGACCAGGTCTGGTAGAAAACGGTCCCAATCTTTATGATCTTTGGAGACGTAGTGGGCCATCATGGTGGCGAGTGTTTTGTTAAAACGCTCGACCATACCGTTGGTTCGTGGATGGTAAGCCGAGGTCTTCTTATGGTTGATGCTGTGCAACCGGGTGACCTCGATGATCATAGCTTTTAGGAACTCGGTCCCTCGGTCTGAGACTATTTCCCGTGGAGCGCCAAAGCGAAGTAAGACGTGTTGCACAAAGAATTTGGAGACTTCTTCTGCTGTACCCCGAGGAATTGGGACGGCGACAACTGTAAGTGTGCAGTAGTCTGTACACACTATGATGATATGCTTGTTTCCATCAAGAGACTCGGGAAAAGCACCGAGTTTGTCTATCCCAACCCTTTGAAATGGTATGGATGTCGGTGGTATCGGCTGAAGGAGTCCCGCTGGCTTGAATGGGTAGATCTTCTGCCGTTGACATGTCTCGCAGGAACGCACGTAGTTGGTGATATGACTCAGCATTTTCGGCCAGAAGAACCTTGAGCGTACTCGTTCCCAGGTTCGGCGGAGTCCCAGATGTCGAGCCGTGACGTCATCGTGTAGCGAGTGCAATATGGTAGACCTTATTGGTTAAGGGGCTACTATGACGAGTTTGAATCCCGTTTCGGTCTTGATTCTTCGATGAAGAATCCCTTTGTGTAACTCAAAGCAACTTGCGGTGCGTCGAAGCGTCCTAGACGGTGAGTCTGAGGGGTGCTCAAAGAACCGAATCAGCGATGCCACGTAGGGGTCGTCCAGTTGAAGGGCCCGAATGTCGACAGTGGCGAGGTTCACATGATGGTCCGACGGCTTGAGCAAAAGGGCATCTTCGACGGAACTTGCTGGCTCCTGGGGCGCTCGTGAGAGAGCGTCCGCGTCGAGGTGTTAACGGCCACTTTTGTAGCGGATAACGGGGTCAAACTCCTGCAGCTCGAGTGACCATCGGGCCAACCGGCCATTGGGATTTTTTACCGATGTCAGCCAGCAGAGGCCATGATGATCGGTTACAATGGATATTTCTCGGCATTCCCTTTCGGTAGGGCTGTAATTCTGTTCGGCTTTGTTTAAAAGTTTGCTGGCGTAAGCGATAACCCGTTCCTGGTTATTAATCTTCTGTTTCAAAATAGCCCCGACACCGTAAGCGGACGCATCCGTGTGAAGCTCGAAGGGTTGATCCCATCGTGGGTGCTGTATGACAGGGCTGGATATGAGGTGGTCGCGAAGGGTCTGGAATGCGGTTTCAGCGTCTGAGGTCCAATCAAAATTGGTGTCTTTGCGTGTGAGGTTGGTAAAAGGTTTTGTGACCGTAGAGAAGTGATTGATAAAGCGGCGATAATATCCTGCTAATCCGAGGAATTGTTGAACCTGCCGCTGTGTTCGTGGTCGTGGGAATTGCCGTACGGCGTCCAAATTTCGCAGGTCTGGGGAAATGCCATCCCCATCGATGACGTGTTCTAGATATGTGATTCGCGTTTTGGCGAATGCACATTTACTGGGTTTGATTTTGAGGTTGGCCCTTTCCAAGCAGACGAAGACGTCCTCCAGATGATGGAGGTGGTTGTGGAAGGAGTTGGAAAAGATAATTATGTCGTCCAGGTAAGCCATAGCGAATCTCCACATCAGGCCACCGAGGGCCGTGTACATCAGCCTCTGGAAAGTGCTAGGCGCGTTGCACAAACCCATGCCGAGTACGATGAATTCGTATTGGCCGTCTAGTGTTACGAAAGTCGTCTTCTCCTTGTCTCCTTCATCGAGAAGAACTTGAAAATAGCCTGATGCCAGGTCTAAGGTTGTGAATAGGGTCGATCCGGCCAGTTGGACGAGGGTATCATCGATTCTCGGGATAGGATGAACGTCTTTCTTTGTAATTTTGTTGAGACGACGCCAATCTACGCAGAATCGCCAACCCCCATCGCGTTTCCGGACAAGGATGACAGGGGCAGCCCAGGGGCTGGAAGACTCTCGGATTACGTTGTTAGACATCAATTTGGCCACCTCTTCTTTCTGGATGTCCCTCTCTTTGAGTGACTTTCGATAGGGGTGTGCTCGTACAGGCGCAGAGTCCCCGGTGTTAATTTGATGGCTGATGAGGGAAGTACAACCCAGATCGTGGTCATTGGAGGAGAAAACGGCAGCGTGACGTTGGAGAACATGGTATAGGTGTTCTCTTTGGTCGGCCGTTAGTTGGTTTCCAATGTCAAGATTTCCAGGAATCGCACTGCGGTCGTCCTCTGAGTTCGAAGTCAGCAAAGCGGGTTCTATGACGTCACGGGCGGTAGCAATGGTGGTGTTGCGAGGTAGAGTGAGAGGCCGAGAGTATGGATTAGCAACCCGGATAACAGCGTGACCCTTGCGGAATGAGGTCAGGGTCCGGCAGACGAGTAATCCAAAGCGATCGTGGGTACTAGGTAACGCTTCAATCAGAAATGTGTCTGATTGTCCCGGAATGGTAACGTCCAGAGCGACTTCGGAGTGAGGAGAGATGACAGAGTCGCCCACTGTGCGAGCCTTATAGCTATGAGACCAGTTAGCCGATAGTGGGAAAGTGGATGATCCAATAGTCACAGTCTTTGTCCGGAAGCTTATTTCGGCGTTGCTTGTGGCGCAGAACTCCAGCCCCAAGAGTAGATCGTATTTGAAGTCGTGAATGATCAGAGCGTCAACTTCGTAGCCGGTGGTACCAATTTGTAGGGGGAATGTAGTTTGTCCAAGGGGAGTGATACATAAGACCAAGTTTCTGAACTAGGGCTGGGCTGACGATGTTTTTCCGGCTGCCCGAGTCGAGGATCACCGTCAGAGGGACATCATTGATGGTTGCCGGAATGTGTACCAGTTTGTGAGGTGTACTGTGGAGGAGTGGTATGGTTCCTGGTGTAGACGGGTCGGTACCTCCGGTTACCTCCGTCTACCTCCGTCTGTTGCCGTTTCCCGACGCGTAGTTTGGGTGGGGAGATGAATTGCGATTTCGTGGTTCTTGATTCTGGTATCGTCCGGGAGATGGACTGTGGTTTATTGTTGGGGCGGAACGCCATGGGGACGACGAGCGGGAACCCCCGGGGCCGGGGGACGGTCTTCGTCGATGATCCGGGGTGTACCCCTCACGAAGGTCACGGCAGTATGAAGCTAGTTGATCGGTGCGTCCGCAGGTGAAGCAGGCTGGGTATGATGAAGGTCGGCGGGACTGGCGAACTTCTTGGCGGAGAGTGGTCACCTCCTCGCGGAGAGATTTAAATTCTTTAAGCAGGTTGTGGTACGAAATGTTTTCGTGACCGGAGCTGTAGTTGTGAAGGAGGGCGGGGCTCGTGACAGTCGGGGTGTTCTTATTTAGAGCAGTTGTTGCGAGATTCGTTTACGGAAGAATCTGGCGTCGGCACTGTAGAGATTAATCGAAGTTTCTCCAGAAAATCCGCAGATGAGTTTGGACAAGTTAAAATAAGTCTTTCTCGGAGGTGGGGTAGCAAACCACTCAAAAGGTGATTTACTTTCTCGCTTTCTGCCATAGCGGGATTGGCCAATGAGCACAACGAGAGCGTAGAGCGATAGTAAGAAACGGGGTCCTGTCCGGCAGTCTGTTTGTGCGTCATTAACTCGTTGAAAATGGCCATTCCGGAGCGGGAAAATTCGGCCTGTAAATCTGTTTTCCATCGATCCCATGTCTGGGCGATTCCGTTGAGACTGCGAAGTCTCGTGGAGTACCAGTTTAGGGCTTTTCCCCGAAGAGTGGTTGGCAAAAGAGCGATGCAGTCATCGTCAGATCTTGTACGGGTGCTTTGTTCGAAGAGAGGCAAGAAGTCTGTGATGTCTTGCGAGTCTGGGTCGAATTTTGGAATCTCTGGTTTGTGGAGGTTTACTGCTTGAAGGGCTGCGGCGACGATTTCGGCGGCGGTAGCCATAGCGGGCGTCGGGTTTTTGCGACGAGGCCAGAAAACTCGGGAGGTTGACCTCGGCGGGAGCGGCGGAGCTGGTCGTCGGTATCCGCGGTAGCGGTAGAGAGGGCGTCGATGTTGGTGATGGTGATGGTGATGAGGGGATCAAACTCGGATAAATCGGCGAGGGACGGATTCGAGGAGAAGCTCATCGGCGGCGGGGGACGATCGTTGCCCGACGCCTCCACCAGTTGTCACGGGTACAAATAACGAGACAAGTGTTGGTTTTGACCGACGAGGTTTATTTATATTTTAACTTTACAAAACTCAATAATATACAAAAGCAATGATAATACCTAATACAACTGCGTAGTAGTCTTGGGGACGGACGAGACGAGGGGATAGGCTTTTTCAGCCTTAGTCACTCCTCAAATATCGGTCGGGCTTTTACAGCCGCGAACCGATGCTTAGTACTTTGCGAGCTTGGCTTATACAGCCAGAGTCTACGCTCAGTAATGTCCCTGGGACGAGTCTCCCGTCTTTGGAGGAACTGGGGCTTTTATACCCTGCGAGGCCTTTGTTCACGGGTTTTCCATAGTTCCCCCTACGGAGAGGTAGGGGATCATGGCTGTTAGGGACGGCTAATAAGACGGAGGGTTTGTCTGTCCGCGTATTTTATCAAACTTCGCACAGTCCATAGGTGGTTACTTCTAACTTAACTTTTCAGCTGCTCAGTATGCCTATCAGAAAGGCAGTAACTGTGAAGGACGTAATAAGGAGGGCTCTAGCATCAGTTAAGAGCTGGTGGAGGGAGGTCAACCTCATGGTTAATCCTAATAAAACTGTCCTGGTTCCTTTTACTCGTAAAAGGATAAAAGGCATGTACGAGGGTATTTCCTTATTTGGAAAGGACCTAGTGGAGAGCACCGAGGTGAAATACCTCGGGGTCATCCTGGATAGCAAACTAACATGGAAGCCACACCTTGACTATATAGTCAAGAAGGGTAAAATGTTATTTTGGAGAACTAGAAGTGCAGTTAGCAAGACCTGGGGCCTAAGCCCCAGAGCTGTGTACTGGCTGTACACTATGATCATCAGACCTATCCTGTCCTATGCAGCTGCGGTCTGGTGGCCAAGAGTTACTTTAAAGACTGTGTAGTTTGATCTGCGCACTCTACAGAGGCTGGCTTGTGTTGGCATTACAGGAGCCATGAGAACAGCCCCAAGTGCTTATCTGGAAATTCTCCTGAATATGCTTCCTCTCCACCTTTTTATTGAGGAAGCTGCCTATAGGCTTAACCAAAATGGCTGGTGGAAGGCTAATAATTGGGAGCACAGCCAGTCAGCCACACTAAGCTCTATCGGGATATTTCCAATCAGATGCCGATTTTGACAATGGGTTCTGATATGATGGTTACTAAACTTCACTTTAGTAAACCTTTTGAGGTCAACTTCCCTAGCCGTGCGGAGTGGAATAACTTGACCCTCGGTACCAGAGGAGAGAGTAGAAGGAAAGTGAGGGTGTGGCATCGATCCCGGGTTCGGGTTTGGGTTCGGGATCGAAATCCGGGATTTAAGGGATGAAATGGGGGTAAAATCATCGAAAAGTCAATGTATTTAGGGTATTTCTCGCGACGATTTGTTTTCCCGTATATCAACATATTGTGTCCAGGCCAACTTGTTCATTTATCTACGCTTATCTCGAAAGATACTTGAACGTATATCTTATCAAGTTTTATCGTACGGAATAAGTTGAAATGATGTAAAAATTGATAACCTAGGCGACGCGTGCGCAGATTACCCCGGGGGACGCGGTTAATTTGAATTGAAGTGTTTTGACGTCATGGAATATTCGTTGTTAAAGTAGAATGGAAATATTTTTAAACTTCATTTTAATATCATTGTAGTATGCTTGACACTTGAACCAATCTCACGAGTATTTCTTAAAACGAATATCTCGATCGCGTTTTATCGTACGAAATAAGTAGAAATTATGTAAGTTGTATGATACTTGATAACCTAGGCAGGAAGATAGCGCGCGCGTGTGTGGATTACCTGGGAGGCGTGGATTACCTGGGAGGCGCGGATTGCCCGGGCGCGCGGTTAATTTGAATTTAAAACATGGATTCCCTCTCCGAAATAATTCATGTACCCAAAATTGGACCGCAAGTTTTTTTCTTTTAGGGGAATCTCTATGGGAGTTTAACATTACAATAAAGCTAATAGGTCCAGTTTGGGGTACTTTTGGTCCGAAATGGGATACATAGGGCCGAAAATGGTGACTTTGGTCGTTTTAAGGGTACTTTTTTTCTATTTTGGTCCATTTTTGGGTACATCAGAAAAGCAGTTGGAAAAACGAAGAGCCTTATTTTTTTTTTTCCCACCCATCTCCAAACTCCAAAAATTTATTGCTTTAATTTATTTATCGCTTCCGTAGGTATAAAATAAGATAAAAACCACTTACCTATATTTTAATTACGGTAAATTAAAAATACTTAATTAGTGTACTAAGTTACGTTTAAAAGAACCTTTTGTAACAATTCCAATATGTAAATATAGGTATAAGGATTGAAAAAATACTTAAAGTGGTTTTACTGATAAACTCTAAAGGAATTTAACTTTAAAGGGTATCTTAGATTATTGTTTTTAATTTTATTCAAGTTGAAAACGTATTAAGAGTCCTTCAAAGTACTATAAAAGGATTTTATTTACGAACTTAATTCATATTTTCTTCAAACTTTCAATTCGCTTTTATTACTATTTAAATACGGTAAAATATAATTCTTATACACAAATATAGTCAGAAAGATACTATAAAACACTAAAATTAAAATTAAATTAAATTTGTGTGGATAAGATTTGTAAATATCATTTTGAAACTAATAACTTTCACGCTTTATTTAAGTCAAGCCAATAAAAACAATTACCTATATTTTAAATACGGTAAAATATAAATACATTTCCGATATGTAAATAGGTAGAATAACACTATGAAAAGTTCCTTTTTCTTCTTTTAATACGACAACACACAACTCTGATACGCAAATATATAAAGAAAATATAATAAAAAATTTACTCTACGTTCGATACGTTAAAATACATTTCCGATACACAAATATAGATAAAGAAATACTATAAAATGTAAAAAGGAAGAAAAATACTACACATTAACCATTATGAATTTAAGCTTACAACATCCTTCACGTATAGAGCATAACATATATGTTCAGAGTTAACTTGTTTCCTCGTTATCTTTATCGCATGTGTTTTAAATAGCGTATGGAATAAGTTAAGAATGTACTGAAATGGTGTATGTTTAAACCTCGTAGAATAAAGAGTAAAACATGTTCAGAGTCGGCTTGATTACTAAAGCGAATAACACAGAGACGTTTCCGGTGTAGTCACGTAGGAAGAAAAATACTACAACACTCTCTATACTCTACATTCAACACGTTAAAATATACTTCCGAAATGCCAATATAGGTAGTAAAATACTACAAAATCTCTATACTTTACCTTCAATACGTTAAATTACATTCCAATATGTAAATATAGGAGGAAAATACTACAAAAGCCTCTTTTCTTGGCGTTCAATATGTTAAAATAGATTTCTGAAATGCAAATGTAGGTAGTAAATACTGCAAAATCTCTATACTCTACCTTCAATACGTTAAATTACATTCCAATATGTAAATATAGGAGGAAAATACTACAAAAGCCTCTTTTCTTGGCGTTCAATATGTTAAAATAGATTTCTGAAATGCAAATGTAGGTAGTAAATACTGCAAAATCTCTATACTCTACCTTCAATACGTTAAATTACATTCCAATATGTAAATATAGGTAGTAAATACTACAAAAGCCTCTTTTCTTGGCGTTCAATATGTTAAAATAGATTTCTGAAATGCAAATATAGGTAGTAAATAATACAAAAGCCTCTTTTCTTGGCGTTCAATATGTTAAAATAGATTTCTGAAATGCAAATATAGGTAGTAAATACTACAAAAGCCTCTTTTCTTGGCGTTCAATATGTTAAAATAGATTTCTGAAATGCAAATATAGGTAGTAATTACTACAATTTAAAAAACGTTGGTAAAAAGAATATCATTTTAACTTATTTAATTGTGTTTTTTACCCAACCAAGCATTTATTTGAATAAAAGTGGTATTTATTTAAATAACCAATAGTTAAATAAAAATTGTTAAATGTTTAAATAATCGAAAGTGAACAAGCCTATTTTTTAAATAAAACAAACAGACTTTAGAGTTGATAAGATTTGTAAATATCATTTGAAACTAATAATTTTCACGCTTTATTTAAGTCAAGCAATTACATTTTTAAAAATGAAAGAAGTTAAACAATATAAAAATTTGTAAATATTGTAAATATTTTTAGGTAATAAAGAAATTAAGAAATGTTTTAATTAAAATATCTTTCATTTTCTACTACATTTTTAAAAATGAAAGAAGTTTAACAATATAATTATTCTAATATAATTTCAAAATCAGGTATTATTTAAAGTACAAATGCATAATTTAGTGAAGCAATTCTTATTTAAATACTTTTATTTAATTAATTTGTGTATCTGAAATGTATTTATTGAAAAATAAGTGGGTTTTACTATTTATCACGGTTTTTTATATATATATATATATATATATATATATATATATATATATATTGGAATTGTTACAAAAGGTTCTTTTAAACGTAACTTAGTACATTAATTTATTTTGGAAGTTCAAAACGTATTAAGAGCCCTTCAGAGTACTATAAAAGGATTTCATTTACAAACTAAATTAATATTTTCTTCAAACTTTCAATTCGTTATAATTTGAATTTAAATGAAAACATCATGGATTATAGGTGCGTAATCTACTATTAGACCTAACTAATTAAAAAAAATACTTAAAGTAAGTGGTTTTACTGATAAACTCTAAAGGAATTTTGGAATTTTCTAGAATAGCAAAGTAAAACTAAAACGTAAACCAAGTTTAAAACGAAACTAATAACTGGGAGAAAGGTTGAAGTAAGTAATTTTTTTGATTTTTCGTTTTTTAATTTTTGAGTTCCCTATATTATTATAAACTAAATTAAATATAATTTATGAAAATTTGTGATAAAAGATCTGCTCCTTCGTGTTTTACATATATTTAAAAACTCGAGATTTTAATGAATTGTTTTCAAAGCATGAAAAATATAGCAGATCCTTTGATTTTAATTGTAGTTAGTAGTTACTTAAAAAAAAAAGTCGCTAGCTGACTTGGAGCTGGTGTAGTTAAATTTTAAAAATGTGTATTTTAAATTTTGTTTGTAAAAGTTTTTTTTGAAAAAGTTTAGTATTATAGTTTAAATTTATTAAATAAAATAAAATATAAATTATACATTTGGTTTAGTATTTTACTATTGCAAGTAAAATTAATAGTAATTTCAATTACTTTTTTAGTTTTTTTTTTGACAAATATGCAAACTATTTAGTTATTTCAAAAACAAATACGTCGAATTATTTGGTATTCGAAATACTATTGGTTAGTTTTTATATCTTTAATTTTATTTTTCAGAACAATTTCTCTTTGTCTAGCTTCTTCTAACTTTAATTTAGATGGCCTTAAAGCCAAGTATTTAACAAATTTTGTAACCAAGTAGATGGAGCTTTAAACAATTTTTCTGTCATGTAGTCAAGGAAATGTTCAAATATACGTGTATTTGGTCATTTTGATGGTCAAATAGCCCAGTATGGAACTGCGAGATGATAGTCAGACATTGAGACGCGGGTGGCGCCCGTGCCCCAGCGTCCGCGCCCTCGCCCTGATGGTGCCCCGAGCCTCCGTCGACGTCTGAAATGTGAAATGGGGCACCGACGGGGCTGGCGCGGACGCTGGGGCACGGGCGCCACCCGCGTCTCAATGTCTGACTATCATCTCGCAGTTCCATACTGGGCTATTTGACCATCAAAATGACCAAATACACGTATATTTGAACATTTCCTTGACTACATGACAGAAAAATTGTTTAAAGCTCCATCTACTTGGTTACAAAATTTGTTAAATACTTGGCTTTAAGGCCATCTAAATTAAAGTTAGAAGAAGCTAGACAAAGAGAAATTGTTCTGAAAAATAAAATTAAAGATATAAAAACTAACCAATAGTATTTCGAATACCAAATAATTCGACGTATTTGTTTTTGAAATAACTAAATAGTTTGCATATTTGTCAAAAAAAAACTAAAAAAGTAATTGAAATTACTATTAATTTTACTTGCAATAGTAAAATACTAAACCAAATGTATAATTTATATTTTATTTTATTTAATAAATTTAAACTATAATACTAAACTTTTTCAAAAAAAACTTTTACAAACAAAATTTAAAATACACATTTTTAAAATTTAACTACACCAGCTCCAAGTCAGCTAGCGACTTTTTTTTTTTAAAGTAACTACTAACTACAATTAAAATCAAAGGATCTGCTATATTTTTCATGCTTTGAAAACCATTCATTAAAATCTCGAGTTTTTAAATATATGTAAAACACGAAGGAGCAGATCTTTTATCACAAATTTTCATAAATTATATTTAATTTAGTTTATAATAATATAGGGAACTCAAAAATTAAAAAACGAAAAATCAAAAAAATTACTTACTTCAACCTTTCTCCCAGTTATTAGTTTCGTTTTAAACTTGGTTTACGTTTTAGTTTTACTTTGCTATTCTAGAAAATTCCAAAATTCCTTTAGAGTTTATCAGTAAAACCACTTACTTTAAGTATTTTTTTTAATTAGTTCGGTCTAATAGTAGATTACGCACCTATAATCCATGATGTTTTCATTTAAATTCAAATTATAACGAATTGAAAGTTTGAAGAAAATATTAATTTAGTTTGTAAATGAAATCCTTTTATAGTACTCTGAAGGGCTCTTAATACGTTTTGAACTTCCAAAATAAATTAATGTACTAAGTTACGTTTAAAAGAACCTTTTGTAACAATTCCAATATATATGTATATATATAAAAAACCGTGATAAATAGTAAAACCCACTTATTTTTCAATTAATACATTTCAGATACACAAATTAATTAAATAAAAGTATTTAAATAAGAATTGCTTCACTAAATTATGCATTTGTACTTTAAATAATACCTGATTTTGAAATTATATTAGAATAATTATATTGTTAAACTTCTTTCATTTTTAAAAATGTAGTAGAAAATGAAAGATATTTTAATTAAAACATTTCTTAATTTCTTTATTACCTAAAAATATTTACAATATTTACAAATTTTTATATTGTTTAACTTCTTTCATTTTTAAAAATGTAATTGCTTGACTTAAATAAAGCGTGAAAATTATTAGTTTCAAATGATATTTACAAATCTTATCAACTCTAAAGTCCATTTTTCAGGTATTAGTAAGTATTTCATACAAACTAACTTCTAAAATATGGATTTAGTTCGTAAATAAAATTCTTTTAAATTACTTTGAAGGACTCTTTATACGTTTTGAATTTGAATAATATTAAAAACAATAATCTAAGATACCCTTTAAAGTTAAATTCCTTTAGTTTATCAGTAAAACCACTTACTTTAAGTATTTTTTAATCCGTTCGGTCTAATAGTAGATTACGCACCTATAATCCATGATGTTTTCATTTAAATTCGAATTATAACGAATTGAAAGTTTGAAGAAAATATTAATTTAGTTTGTAAATGAAATCCTTTTATAGTACTCTGAAGGGCTCTTAATACGTTTTGAACTTCCAAAATAAATTAATGTACTAAGTTACGTTTAAAAGAACCTTTTGTAACAATTCCAATATATATATATATATATATATATATATAAAAAACCGTGATAAATAGTAAAACCCACTTATTTTTCAATAAATACATTTCAGATACACAAATTAATTAAATAAAAGTATTTAAATAAGAATTGCTTCACTAAATTATGCATTTGTACTTTAAATAATACCTGATTTTGAAATTATATTAGAATAATTATATTGTTAAACTTCTTTCATTTTTAAAAATGTAGTAGAAAATGAAAGATATTTTAATTAAAACATTTCTTAATTTCTTTATTACCTAAAAATATTTACAATATTTACAAATTTTTATATTGTTTAACTTCTTTCATTTTTAAAAATGTAATTGCTTGACTTAAATAAAGCGTGAAAATTATTAGTTTCAAATGATATTTACAAATCTTATCAACTCTAAAGTCTGTTTGTTTTATTTAAAAAATAGGCTTGTTCACTTTCGATTATTTAAACATTTAACAATTTTTATTTAACTATTGGTTATTTAAATAAATACCACTTTTATTCAAATAAATGCTTGGTTGGGTAAAAAACACAATTAAATAAGTTAAAATGATATTCTTTTTACCAACGTTTTTTAAATTGTAGTAATTACTACCTATATTTGCATTTCAGAAATCTATTTTAACATATTGAACGCCAAGAAAAGAGGCTTTTGTAGTATTTACTACCTATATTTGCATTTCAGAAATCTATTTTAACATATTGAACGCCAAGAAAAGAGGCTTTTGTAGTATTTACTACCTATATTTACATATTGGAATGTAATTTAACGTATTGAAGGTAGAGTATAGAGATTTTGCAGTATTTACTACCTACATTTGCATTTCAGAAACCTATTTTAACATATTGAACGCCAAGAAAAGAGGCTTTTGTAGTATTTTCCTCCTAAAAAGAAAAAAACTTGCGGTCCAATTTTGGGTACATGAATTATTTCGGAGAGGGAATCCATGTTTTAAATTCAAATTAACCGCGCGCCCGGGCAATCCGCGCCTCCCAGGTAATCCACGCCTCCCAGGTAATCCACGCACGCGCGCGCTATCTTCCTGCCTAGGTTATCAAGTATCATACAACTTACATAATTTCTACTTATTTCGTACGATAAAACGCGATCGAGATATTCGTTTTAAGAAATACTCATGAGATTGGTTCAAGTGTCAAGCATACTACAATGATATTAAAATGAAGTTTAAAAATATTTCCATTCTACTTTAACAACGAATATTCCATGACGTCAAAACACTTCAATTCAAATTAACCGCGTCCCCCGGGGTAATCTGCGCACGCGTCGCCTAGGTTATCAATTTTTACATCATTTCAACTTATTCCGTACGATAAAACTTGATAAGATATACGTTCAAGTATCTTTCGAGATAAGCGTAGATAAATGAACAAGTTGGCCTGGACACAATATGTTGATATACGGGAAAACAAATCGTCGCGAGAAATACCCTAAATACATTGACTTTTCGATGATTTTACCCCCATTTCATCCCTTAAATCCCGGATTTCGATCCCGAACCCAAACCCGAACCCGGGATCGATGCCACACCCTCACTTTCCTTCTACTGGAGAGATCGTCTGGTTCACTGATGGGTCTAGGGGGCCCACTATGGCACTGGTGCGGGGATGTACTGCCTTACTAATAATTTTGGCTTTTATGAAAGCCTAGGGATACACACTAGAGTATTCCAGGCTGAAATTTTTGCCATTTGCTCCTGTGTTGCTTATGTCTACATCAGGGGTATCATGGGAAGGTTATGCAGATTTATTCGGATAACCAGGCCGCTCTTAAGAGCTCTCAGCCAGTATAGTATTCTTTCTAAACTGGTTTTTAGCTGCTTAGATCTCCTCTGTGCTCTTGGGTTGCACAATAAAGTTCATAAGGGCATAAGGGGCATCTTGGGAACGAAAGGGCCGACGCCTTGGCCAAGGAAGGTGCGAGGGCTAGGTTCATTGGGCCGGAACCTGCTCTCCCCATCTCCCAGGGACTTGTACGCGGCTTGATCTCCAAGTTTATGTCAGATTGTCAACTCAGACAATGGTCTGTAGAGCTTGTCTAGCCGAGGAGGAAACTGCCTCACATGTAGCTGCGATTACTATGCAGCCCAGAGGTTTGAGCATTTGGGTATGCACCGGTTGGAGACGTAAGACGTCTCTAACATCACAGCCAGGCAGATTTTAAGCTTTGTGTCGGCAATAGGACTCAATTAAGTCACCCAGTTTGGGGATGCACAATGGACCTTAGGTTGAAGTGCTTGGCTTGCCACCCTACTCAATAATAATAATAATAATAATATTAATGTAATAGCAGTATATGATAAATAAATAAGTTCAGACAAGAATACAATAGACTGATTTCCTTTTATTTTTAAACATTAAAAAGGAAAAACCATATAATTAGATTACACACATCACAGCAATCGTGTGGTCATTAATAACTGATATTAAAAGACTGCCAATAATACGCAATTTTTAACTAAAATTAACTTGCTCAATTACTACACTGTCTTTGAAATACCTACCTAAAGCATATTTCTCTTGTTAAGGTGTGAAATACCAAATATTGGATGGATTTTCATTTTGAGCAAAACTCAGCAATTTTTCTCAGATTTTTGCAAAAATACCAGTTTTTTAAAACTTGTATACATCCTTTAAAAGATGAATATTTTTTTCATCAATTTTCTGAAAAGTTGTAAAAGTTTTTTGAAAGGCGGTTTTCAATTTTGAAGAAACCTTTAATGGCATTATTTTGTAAGGAGTTTTGATTGTTAGTAAATATTCTCCCCATTTTTTTGACAAAATTCATAAAATAAAATTACTTAATTGGGAGGTTTCCTTGTGTGGCTGTTAAAATTGAAATGTTTTTCCGAACATAATCAGTCACCTTAAACATAGGAATACCTTATGGAATCAAGAACATAACTTTTTTAGTACAATTTTTCTATTGATATATTGAAACAGCAATATATAATCAGTTTAGTGAAGCTTTTCAGACTACAAAAAAGGACATGCTAAAAGAATGATTTTTCAAAAGAAATAAACAAAACTTGGCAATTACAGCTGAGATAAGGAAAAAGCAAATCAATTCCAGAATGCCACCAACGAGCATAACATTCAATACAATACAATTTAAAGCAGCCTACAACAAGGAAATTCGTCATGGGGCACAAAAGGTGAGGGATATAGAATGATCTAGAGAAATTTCACATGTATTTATCAATGATATAAATATATTGATTCATTGTACAAATAATCACATGACAGCTTTCAGCACAAATTGAACTTCAACTTACAGCTAGTTTTAAAACGATAAGTACAATCTAATTAAGGGGATATTAATACGGAATGAAATATCACAGTTCAAAACTACATGGCACAGGCGTGTGTAATGTTAACTTAATTAGCACATTAAATTTGTGCATCTCATTTGTGAGAAATAAATGCAATTTTAATAACTTACCCGTTAAAAATACTTTGTGATAGTGAGTGTTTTATGCCATTAAAATGAACTGCGATATTACACACTTCGGTAAATTAAGCAAGGCGAACATTACGAGTTTTAACATATATTGTCTACCTGGCATTATTTTCCTTTGAATATAGCAACGATAACCATGAGACCTCTTTGGCGATACAAAATAAGTTACGATTTTAAAAATCTATATATAGTTTACAATATTTCTCTATACGCTTACTTTAAAGCTTACTACAATTTCATATGCAGTAAATATACTTACTCTTTGAAATTTACATAATTTAAATTGTTTAATATAAACTGACTGACTTAGTTGATTTTGGAATGATTTGGTGATAACGAAACAAACAGAACCCTATGAATTAGGTGAATGGCACATTCACGTATTGTGCATTGTGGAATAAAGTTATGAACTAGACCATAAATACATATTATACCAGTGTATGGCACTGGTGATGGAGCGTTAAAATTTAACACAAAATTAGAATTTAGCACCAAATTATACTAAATTGAGCTTAAAATGAACTTAATGGCAGGTTGGACTAAAATGATTAACAAAATACAGCTGCCAATACACTAAATAGGCATGAAAACTTGTAAATTTTTTATATACGTTTGTTGTCTTAAAATGAAGACAATGATATGGAAGCCACATTTTATATGATTCTTTAAATTTAAATGATGTTTTAACCTTTCAATAAAGAGGTTAAAATTTTGTGGTGGGATATGCACTGTACATGTTTACCATTTGTTTTTACATTTAAGTATGTGCATCAACACTATGACAACCCTCAATTTTTCTTTAACTAATATATAATATAGATCTTTAAAATGGACTAACATTACAGGGGTAAGACAACATTTGATAAAAAACTAAACCATAAAATAATGTTAAAACTTAAACTAAATATGGGAAATGTTAACTTTCAAAGTGTTTATATTAGCAAAATTTTGGTCAACAGTGAGGTCTGAATACATTTTGGTAGTTAGATTTCACATTTAGTTCTAAAAATATAAAACGATTCTGATAATCATCACACAGCTTTCATTTTTTTCAAAACTGGTTGTAAATTAGTTTCTACCGAAGTTGCTGTCACAGAAACTGTTGCTGACATTTCTGATCCACCGTTATTTCCAATACAAACTGGTGGTTGTCCTATAAGACCCTGTTGTAATGAGCTCAAGCCTGAGCTAGAATTCTCAATTAGTCCATTGGTTCCACTAAACGAAGTAGATTGACCTGCCATCAATGACCCGCCAGCTGAAGAAGAATCACCATTTTCAATCACAACACTGTGTCCAGGAGAAGAAAGTGCCATTGCTAGCCTCTGGCTTCCATCACTTAAATTCATATCTTTTGCACCAAACAAACGACTACCTAAACCAATAAACTAAAAACAATTTTATTTAATATTTTAATTTTTCGATATAATATTTACAAGTTGTATAAACATTCATATCACCAAAAATGTATTTATTTAAACGAGAGAATGACTATGCTTAAATGATTAGCGGGCATCATGGTACAATTTTCCCTGGCACAAGAGGGGGGGGGGGACTTCACTGGCGTGTGCTTCAATTGTGTTGGTAGACATCTGTTTTAGGGAATTAGAGATACTGGACTTCATTGATTGTTTTTAAGGGGAAGGAGCTTACTCTTCAAGCCCGAGTAGGATTGGGGGCGATTCTTAAGATCGTCTCAACATAGTCATTCTCCCTAAGTATAAATAAATACATTCTTGTACCACAAAATTACGAAACTTTATTGAACCAATTATATTAAAAAAAACATTTACCTCTCCCATCACAGCAATAGGCGTTTCTCCAGTTGCTTTAGCCACCTTGTGTTCAATCAAATAAAACATGTATTCATCATACAAAAGACGGATTAAATGGAAAGAACCAAAACTAGCAGCACTTCTCAATGTTAGATCTCGAATGACCATAGAACTGAAACCAACATATCTTAATTAAACATTGAATAAGTAATCAGGGTTGCAATTTTTTTAAACATAAGTCGATTTATTTGATTCAAATCAATTTTTATTGATTTAATTTAATTTTAAGGGTTGTTAAAAAAAACTGGGCACTGATAAAAAAGTCAATTAATCTTAAATATAATTAAAAACCAAATTAAATTTAGTTTGACAATGCTTGAGAACCTACGTTTTTACATTTCATAAATACATTGATGCATATTAGGTGGTTTATATCAATGTTTTTTTTACAAAAATCACGATTTAAATGTGAAAAGAAACAAGAAAACACTTACCTATAAAAAGACCATTTAAGAAGGAACTGCCTAGCAGCTTTTGGAAAATCAGGTTTTCCTTGATGTGGCATAAGAACCAAAGTTACTACACCATCTAGCCACGCAGCCCATTGTTCAAGTGAGTTCTGCTGCTGCAAAGTTAACTTAAAGTCTTGCTCAAGCCGTTGCACCATGCCATCTTCACATTGGCACACCCATGAAGCTTGCTCTTGAACATTGTGAAAGTCCACTCTGTTGAGATCAGCCAACATTTGGTTTATTTGCAAAGAGTTTTGAAGAACTGCACGAGCAGCTTGTGCCAAATGATTTAATGAAGTGTATCGTCTCAATGTTTGAGCAAAGGCACTGACAGAACTAACCTACAAAAAGTAATGTAATGTTAATTTTCTACAAAAATAAATTAAAAATACTTTCTCAAAGCCATTATAGCTTGGCAAATGTAACTTGAAACGCACACCAAAAAAACCATGAATGAAACCAGATAATGCCAACTTAGGTTTTTTTAACGTAGACTACATGGTCAATATCACTTTTTTTTAAAATATATTGTTTAAGATTTTCAATAGTGGCTCTATAGTAAATCTAGCTACAAATCAATCAAAAAGCTACTGAAGCATCAAGATGGTGGATATTAGCTTCCCAAATTTACACAGTGAAATACCGTGCATTTTGTCTTTACATATCATCCACACATCAATAAGTAGGAGTAATCAGTATAAAGACGAAATAAATTATGTCAAATATAAATCATATCTACATGCAACAAACTTTGGCAAAATTGCACTACAGCGGCCTCATGTAATTTCGTGTTTTTTTTTGGTGGAGAATGTAGCACTTGACGCGTAGATTACGAAACTATTTTTTTTGGGGCCGCAAATGATAATTAAATTAATTAACTTAATGTTAAAAATGTACTAATTTTAGGGAATTACCTTTTTTTTGTATTTGTGGGTGGCGGAGAATGTAGCACTTGACGCGTAGATTACGAAACTAATTTTTTTTGGGCCGCAAATGATAATTAAATTAATTAACTTAATGTTAAAAATGTACTAATTTTAGGGAATTACCGTGTTTTTGTATTTGTGGGTGGCGGAGAATGTAGCACTTGACGCGTAGATTACGAAACTAATTTTTTTTGGGCCGCAAATGATAATTAAATTAATTAACTTAATGTTAAAAATGTACTAATTTTAGGGAATTACCGTGGTTTTGTATTTTTGGGTGGCGGAGAATGTAGCACTTGACGCGTGACGCGTAGATTACGAAACAATTTTTTGGGCCGCAAATGATAATTAAATTAATTAACTTAATGTTAAAAATGTACTAATTGTAGGAAATTACCGTGTTTTTGTATTTTTGGGTGGCGGAGAATGTAGCACTTGACGCGTTGATTACGAAACTTTGGTTTTTGGGTCGAAAATAATAATTAAATTAATTAACTTAATGTTAAAAAGTTAGTAGAGTGGAAACCTAAACAAACAGTAACAAGCCGTGGTGTAGGCGACAACCCGACGAAGATAATTACTTCCAAAAAACGTAAAAGACGTTACTAAACTCCCCGTATTGGCGCCTGACGGCGCCGCGCACTCGCTTCGCTCAAGCGCTGGGGGCGCGCAGCGCCTCCCCAACCCCATACTAAAAAAAGCGATGGGCCATCTATAACGCGACCTAGAGGACAGTACCAAGCCTTACGCATCAAGTATATACTTTTAATCTCAATCAGAAACAAAGTGGCCCAATAATAGAAAACACCGAGAAAATGAACAAAAACTGTAATTGATTTTATACAAAAAGGGAATATCACGTGAAATTCATTAGGACACCGAAACTGTGTTGCCGGCGAACACACGACGGAAATAAGTACAACAAAACACGTGCAAATACCCAAAAATTAGAAATTTAAAATTACATTAAAAAATTAAATAATCATTTGCGGCCAAAATAAAAATTACTCTCGGCGTCTACGTGACAAGGTCTATCAGGCGCAACCAAAATTAATATAAAATTCAATGAAAATGAGAAATTTTTAAAATTAAAAAATTAAGTTAAACAATTAAATAATCATTTGCGGCCAAAATAAAAATTACCCTCGGCATCTACGTGACAAGGTCTATCAGGCGCAACCAAAATTAATATAAAATTCAATGAAAATGTGAAATTTTTAAAATTAAAAAAATTAAGTTAAACAATTAAATAATCATTTGCGGCCAAAATAAAAATTACCCTCGACATCTACGTGACAATGTCTATCAGGCGCAACCAAAATTAATATAAAATTCAATGAAAATGAGAAATTTTTAAATTTAAAAAAATTAAGTTAAACAATTAAATAATCATTTGCGGCCAAAATAAAAAATACCCTCGACATCTACGTGACTAGGTCTATCAGGCGCAACTAAAATTAATATCAAATTCGATGAGGCCGCTGTACTACACTTCACCCCAAACTTTTTAGTTAAGTTAGAAGAAACCACCTATGGACTGTGAGAAGGATGATATATTTGATCCGAGTTTCGCGTTGCTCGAAGACCTATCGGTACGAGTTATTAGTAAGTTTTTAAATTTCTTCAAATTTGTTTAGGATTTAGCTATATTATCCCTTTTAATTATGGACTTATCTACTTTTTCGCGTTTTTTATCAACAAACTTTTTATTTAACTAAAAATATTAAAAAAATTTCACTTCCACAATAAGACTAACTTTACGTGAGTAATCATCTAAACAAGTTTATGTTATTAAGCCTAATAGAAATTTATTTCTTTTTAAACTAATAGAACTAACATAATATGCAGAAATATTTTTAAATGCAATTTTTCGACCAACTCCGACTTGGACAGGCAACATAACCGAGTAGTATATTATCGTCCTGGGTAGAAGTATATTCGCCTGGGGAATATTTAGACACTAGGGGGGGGGGGTCTGTGTTGGGCTAAACCTTAATTGTGCAATAACTAACAAAGAGACATCCCGAAGTGTAACCCACTGATTTGATTCTAACTCGGGGGATTAATAGACCTTCATGTAACTTGAAAAATCCTAAAGGAAATTTATTCAATGGGCAACCGTTTTGCCATGGCAACGAAAAATGTTTTTGACAACAACAAATGGAAATTTTCCCATTGAAAATAACATGGGATTCTGACCGATTCCTAGGACCCCTAGATTAAAATTGATGAAAAAAACATCAAAATTGATCAACTTTTGATCAATTTGAGGTCAAAATCCCATGTTATTTTCAATGGGAAAATTTAATATTTTGTGTTGTCAAAAACATTTTTCGTTGCCATGGCAAAACGGTTGCCCATTGAATAAATTCCCTTTAGGATTTTTCATGATACATGAAGGTCTACCAATCCCCCGAGTTCGAACAAAATCGGTGGGTTACACTTCGGGATGTCTCCTTGTAAGTTCAGTGATGATATTAGCTATTTGTTATGTTACTTATGATTGTACTAATTTACACTGACCAGGAGTGTACCCGAGGTGTAAATCACCGATTTTGATCAAACTATGTAGACCTTGGGGTAACATGAATATTCACGAAGGGAAAAGTTACGCTGGGCTTCCGTTTTGCTATGGCAACCGAAAATGTTTTTGACAACTTAAAATGAAAAAATTTACATTTAAAAAAGCATTGGATTTTCTCGGTTTCACAGGGGGTACCCTGTGAAAATGTTTGAAAACTCAAAAAAGAAAAATAAAAAATTAAAATTTCAACTAAAATGCAAAATTTGAACAATTTTGGGTGAAATTCATCAAGTTTGGGTAAACTTAAACCGAGAAAAACCCATGCTTTTTTAAATGTAGATTTTTTCATTTTAAGTTGTCAAAAACATTTTCGGTTGCCATATCAAAACGGAAGCCCAGCGTAACTTTTCCCTTGGTGAAAAATCATGTTACCCCAAGGTCTACATACCCCCCCGAGTTTCATAAAAATCGGTTATTTACACCTCAGGTACACTCCTCGTGAGTATTGTGTCTTTAAGCTTAATTCCATTTCTTGCTATTGATAGGTATTTTACACAGTGTTTTGTCATTGGTATCAGTATATGTAAATATGGGTTGAATTCAAATGGAAGTTAAATATAGTGTAAAAATATCAGTGCAGCCAAAGGGACAAAAGAACCAAAAGTGTGTCAATACGGTATAATGTGTAATAAAGAGCTTGTCGCGAAGAAAAAAGAGGGAATGGGAGAGGAGGTTAAAAATCCATCATAAAAATTGGAAATTTTCTGCACGTCAGTGCCACTCATTAAGTGAGGAAATTTAGAACATATGTCTAAGGGCAAGTAAATCGCGCCAGACCATATACTAAATATAAAGTTGCTAGCTAGTACTGTTCCATCTTGTAGTATATTGTGAGACTAGCTCTCAGTAAATATTTAAAAGGGTGCAAAGGTAGAGTTGACACAATTTTGGGTTTTATATCAGTTTTGGTACCATATCTGCCCCAACACTTAGATTTTAGTGATAAAGCTTTAAAATTCGGATTTTTCACAATAGTTGCGAAAACTATACATAACGATACTTACTTTTACTTTAAGAATCTCATCAGGGCACCCGCTCATGGCAGAGGTTAGCCAACCTTCTAAACTTTTAGCAAAATTACGAATAGCTTGAGTAAGAGAGCCTAATAAATCAGATTTAAATTAGTATATCAGTAGTCAAAAACTGTTATTTTTCAATATACTTACTAGGAATGGGCCTCAATACATCTGGAATTAAAACATCTACCAAGTTTTGATAGAATTGGTAATCTGCTTTCCTAACAAACCTTAGAACAGGTTCATATTTACAAAGTGTGTAGAGTTTTGACTTGCTAAGAACTTTTTCTTGTTCACTACAAAAATAAAGAATAACAGTTATTTAAAGAAAATACATTATGGACTTATTTCCAAGATTTAACTGTTAAAGACTAGACCAAGAGAGATTTAATATAAAATAGTTTTACTGATAAAAAGTAAGTAAAAAGGCCATTACAAAAATTTGAATTTTAGCTAACTGCTATGTCTTAACCACGACTTAAGTTAATGATAAGTCAAACCAAAAGCGACATACGACACAAAAGTATATCAGTATGGTATAATGTTTTATGAGAGCTTGTCGCGAAGTAAAAAGAGGGAGTAGAAGAGGGGGTTAAAAATACATCATCAAAATTTAAAATTTTATCCACTTCAGTGTTGCCGAGTGAGGCCTTTTAAATTGAAGGGATAAATCTTGCCAGACCATAGCCTAAATATATAGTTGCTTGTACTATTACAACTAGTAGGCTAGGTAGTCTATTGTGAGACTAGCTCTCAGTAAATATTTAAAAGGGCGCAAAGGTAGAGTTGACACACTTATGTCACTTTTGGTTAAACACTCCCTTTGCCTTTAGACGCCCATGGTTCCACCATTGATGACCAAGAGTTCTTGACTGACAGATATAAGACCTACTATATTATTGGGAGGTTGACCAAAGTATTGCTACATTAAGACAAATTCTGGCCATTATTTATGACTACAATGATTGGTTTAAATAAATTTGTGCTTTAATTTATCACTAAATTTGCAGTGAAATCACTATTCTTTGTGCAATAAAAATTCAATTTTAATGTTTGTTGTCCTTAGGTGGTAGCAAGTGCTCCATAATTAACATTTCATAAAGCTCTAAAACAGTAAGGAAGTGGCAGCACCAAATAAAATATAAGTGCGATGCAATGAATTTCTTCTTCAGTAGTTCATCCACTCAACTGAAGTGGGCCCTATTGACCATTTGCATAAGTTTTAATGGTAATCTTCGGCTCTTAACGTGAATAATTAATTTAAACTATAGATACACACATCAGAAACAATCTGTATTAAGCTTTAACAATCATTTTCAACAAATGAATGGGTCTCTTTAAAAGTTTGATTATCGAATACACTGAATAGCTTTCAAGAGTATTAATTAAGTCACCAATTCTATTTATCAATGATTGTGGTAAGAGATAAAGAAAAAATATCCATTGATTACTAACTTTTGACTATGACCATGGCCTCCTGGAGATCTCCAAAAAACTTGCCAGAGTTGTTCCACTATGGAAAATTGTAGGCTAACTACTGCTTCTAAGAATGACTACATGTGGGTAAATAAATTTCATAAGAATGAGATCAAATTTCAAAAAATACATAAGCTTAAATAATTAGCGCTAGCAAAGAGTTGAATGAAACATTAAATGTAAGAAGTAAATAAGAGTACATCACTGTTATGGAAAAGGGAATCAGGAAGTTAAAACCTTTTTTTTACTATTGTTTTAATTTGGAAAATATCAATTGGCAAAAATTATTCGCTTACACAAGAACCAGATGGTTACACTTCTAACACTTTTTCCAAATTATTCGGAACCTAATTTTACACTAACTACACTACTTAGTACATTATTCAGTGTATTTGTGATTGTTGTTACACTTTTAAATAGGAAAGAAAGGGTCTGATTGCTCTGAATTGTAATCTAATTGCTGAGCATTTAGGTGACTACGCAATGTGCCTTCCCCAAGTAAAATAGTAAAAAATAGTAAAGAAAGGTATAAGCAGGGGGCTCCAAAAAACCTATCAATACTGGATAAAACCTTCAGAGATCTTAGGTACATCATTGCTAAATATCACAAAGAACCCAAAAATTATCACCTAAAATATTATTAAAGGAAACGAAGCTGGTACTATGCTATTGTGTGGGAGTGATCATGTGAATATATTGTATGTTTTTGTGATGGATTAAAATCCTTTCCATATCTTACTTATGACAATTTTTAAGTCTCGAGCTATGTTATGCTTTTCAATCATTAGTACTTTTAATTTCAAATTGTTACGTTCACTGGATGTCCCTATAGCACTGATCTATATAGACACTTTTTTTACAATAGCAATAATACCTCGCAGAAGTCTCTGTAGAGTGTTCGGAAGGCATCTAAATCATCTTCAGTAAAGCCTTCAGGAAGAAGAGAGGCATCATATTCCAATTCCACTAAGGCAGGCATGGCAGAAGTGGCATCACCGAGATATTGTTGATGTTGCTGTTGCTGAGGAGTTGGCTGGATTTGTGCTGGGACTGGATGGGGAGAGTCTGAGCTCGGCGCCCCGCTTGTCGAATTTCCTGTGTCACTATTACTATCATTCAAATCAGCTTTACTTAAGGAACTTGACTTGTACCTGTAATTTATGCAAATTACAGAATATAAATTCTAATTTTGGAAAAGTATATTAAAAGTTTAAGCCTAATCTAACTTTAGTTTGCTGCTATAACATAACTATTCCTCTGAAAAAACAAAATAATAATAGTAGTAACTATCGCTAATACAGCCTTTGATTATTCCTCATGTAATTAGAAATAGTCGTTAAAACCTTACTATCATTTAAACTAAATAAATTTTTAAGGTTAATAGTAAACTACACCAATCCATCTAAATAGTAAGTTAATTAAAATACATTAAAATTTATTTTTTAATGTGCACTTTCATTTAACTTACTTTTTGCTTTGGCTTCCTGACTGTCTTAGACTAGAGCTTGATTCCTCAGAGGTAATTTGATTTAGAGGTGATGTTGGTTTAACTCGAATACCATAATAATGATATTTTGAGTTCCCCCTACATGTATAAAATATTAATTAAAACTGGAAGGTTGGTGATTGTTAAAAGGAAGCAGCGCTAAGAGTACACATTCTTAAGTAGGTACTAAAAAATTATTTTTAATTAAGGAAAAAAACAAAAATACTGAAAAAAACTTTACATGTACAGTAAATTTATAAGACTCCAAAATTAAAATTAAACTTCAAGTAGGTTGTAACAGTTATAGGCGCCCAAATTTTTAGACATTGTTTAAAAAATTCTTAGTGCCGCAATTACTGCTAAACATTAATTAAAAACCATGACATACCTAGTTCCCAATCGTCTAGTTCGAAGGCCAAGAAAAACTGATCTGATAAGTTTACCAAATGACGCAGCATTCACGGGTTCCAGCTTGTGCTCTTTGCAATGCCGCAAATAATGGTTGTAGAGAGTACTTCTAGGAAGGCTTACGCCTTCAGCCGTTTCGTAGTTATCTATTAACCACTGGACCTACTCGTGACAGTTCAGGATTGTGAAAAGGTCGAGGAAAGGAGGAAAGAGACAAAAATGTGGCCGAGCAAAAACAAAGAGTCCTTTAAAGATGTGTAGTAAGCAAAAAAACTTAATCTAGTATTTATAAAGTGTATGCAGATACTTCAAAGCCTTCCATCAAGCATTCTCCAAACCGTCAAAATGCCCGATTTTTTAGCCAAAAATAAAGCAACAAGCATTGTTTAAATCTGTGAAGGTTGTGTTACACGCCTTTTATGAAGTTCCAACTCTCCATCTATAATATTTATCGTTACTGAAATCATTGTGATGCTTTAAATGGTGGCTTTAAAGCACCCGGTAAAATATTTTGTAGGCTTTATTTATTCATGCTGAAATTGAAAAAACCACTAAGAACTAAAGGGGAGAGTAAATTTGAAGTTTGAAACTTATTTACAGCATCGTAGTTGAAAATAAAAAATAAACAATAAGAAATTCTAAATAATACGTCGTTTTCAATATCAAAAGTGATGTCATGCAAAATGTGCTAGTCGTGAAACCATGCTATTGCAAAATAAATTGCAATAATGAATTGAAAAACTTAAAAAGTCTTTGAATATAATATATTAAATAAAAAGCATGGCTTATAACACTCACACACTGTGGGGCAGTCAACAAATTGTGGAAATATTCAATTTTGTAAAATGAGAACACATGCGCTCGAAGGGAAATCGAAGGGGAGGTCCAACAAAGCAATGAAAAAACAAAAATCAAATGATCAGCTCTCGAGATCCAGACAAAAAATTTTGCTTACACATATATATATATATATATATATATATATATCCATATATATGAATAGGGAAATAGAGAAAAACCTGGCTAATTCTAAGAAAATAAGGTGTGGAGTCTCTTAATTTGCACTTTACGAACGAACTTAATTTACCAGCATTGTTACTGAAAAAATACATGAAATAAGGAAAAAAATATACTTTTAGTAGTTTACTTTCTTAATTAATGATAGCAATTCTCTTGAACTAAATTACCATTTGTTTTAAATGATCATTTTAATTAGTAATTGACTCTCAGTCAAATGGTGTGAATAATGCTATATTTAAGCTAATATGCATATTATATTAATCAGGAAATAACAATTTGAAAAACTACAGAAGACATTTGCTTAAACCTTTGGTTACTGTCAGTTGTATGAACTACATAGCACCACAACCACCAACCATTTCATAGTTAATGCTTATAATTGTTTAATCATTATTATTAATTACGTAAATCATATTGATATGGTATGGTAATGAATTAGTAAAAAATACAAATGAAATAAGCATAAGTTTAAAGTATGACACCACTATCTTGGGTTCTCATACAAACATTAACCAAAGCATTATAATTATTTTATTTATGCTAAATTAGCCAAGTACTAATAACTCAAATTAGTAACGCTAAATGACGATCGGAATACATTTGTGATCTGTGCTAATCTTCAGTGTCATACAACTTATGCTATTTATGGTATTCTGTTAAAAGGGGAAATTTAATCAATAGTGAGTACTAATTAATCAAACATCTAAAATATAGAAATGAAGGCATCAAAGATGGAATTAAGAATTGACATTAAAGCCAAATTAAGAGACTCAAAATTTTAAGTTAGGGGCTTTATGTTACTTAACCTACATGAATTATGTCCATATCTCGGACATTCTGTTGTTGCGAATGGTGGGTGGTAGTAGAAGTGGAAGTTGTAGTTGGTTGCTGCGACTGTTGCTGTTGTTGTTGCTGCTGTGCACCAGCGGCTGCCAGAGCTTGCAACTGCGCCCCATCATGGGAACCGTGTAAAGTCTGGATCACGCACTGATCATTAGAATAAGAGGACAAGATGTCAGCTGGCACTTTACGAATTTCATCCTGAAAGTTCTAGGTGTTATACTTTTGAAGCGATTCCAAAATTGTTAAGCCTAGTACTGGAAGGTTATTCAGTTAACGCAGTTTTGTTAGTAATGCACAAATCAGTACAAAAGTAATTCCAATAAACAGAAGTTGGTTCCAACGGTTTTTGCACAGTTATTTCCAAAAAAAAAACTTCATTAGACACTCATTAGGTTCTATTTTGAAATAACCAAATTTAAGTAAAAAGGGTAGAATAAATTTTTCTAGACTAATTACCCAGTATACTTTTTACACATACTCGTCGTGTTAAACAAATTTCTCATTTGGGCAAATTCATTTCATGAATAATTGTTTCTATCGAGATTGCAGCTAAGCCATTAATGGGTATGGGTTTTAATTAATTTCATTCTTAAAACCTTCATATAATTAAACCCAATTGTTTACCAGAAATTATTACCACTTAGGGTTGGCTGTGGTTGAAAACAAATCTTGAAAAAAAAGATCCTAATCCTTCAGTGTGGCAATTTCATATTTTGTACATGGTAATCAGGGCATCATTGTGAAGCTAAGCTCAACAGCAAAAATATATATTTGAAACAAATCACTTGAATCATATAATCATATAAGTTAAAATGTTTTGTTTCCATGGTTGAATTTTCAATTATAATGAGTATTAAAATCACGACTGATACTTCATGGTGTTTTTATTATTAAAATCTTTAAAATTTAAAATTTTTATACATATTCCCGGAGCTTTCGGGTTCGAGACCCCTCGTCAAGCGGTGTTCTTCTTGTATGTACCTTTCTTTGTAAATGTGCTTAAAGGAATGATTTTGGAGCGAGTTCCTTTGTTCATCTGGTCAATTAAAATTACAGCTATTCTCCTTCTTCTGTCCCTCCCAGTCTAGTTTTCCAACTCTGGAAAAAGGTTGGTGGGGATGCCCCCCCATGTATTTTCCCCTGCATACAAATTGTTTCCCAACCCCGACCCAGACTTTATTTTTCCGGGGATAGCCCAACCCCAGCATTCCCAACGGTACTATAATTATAGTACATTTCAACAATATTACCTTACAACTTTCTCTGTACTTTAATTTCAATCGCGTACTATATAGTACGATTTTTGTGATAATTTTACTATATTTCCGATTTTTGTGCAATAATTAAAGAAATTTTAGAAAGTTTCATTCTGTTAACTTTAGAAAGCCATTTCCAGTCTGTTATATTACTCCTAGTAGACCAAGATAGTGATCGTACAGGGTGACATTTGAGTCGGGGTTGGGGAGAGAAAAAACCCTGAAAAACCGGGTCAGGTCGGGGTTTTTTATAATAATAAAAAGCTTTTAATTGATATTCCAATTCAGATCAATGAAGCTCTGGTTCACAATGGAGTCTGTCACAATTAAATTAAATTACAAAATAAAACTAAAGACAAAAATAAAAACTAAAAACCAAACGTTCAAAGATTCCAAATAACGCTTAATTTCCATTTTAAACATTGACAGGGAACTAATTTGTTTAACAATGTTTGGCAGACAATTCCATAGACGAATGCCACGTATTTGAACACTTTTGAATTTATTTTTAAGCGTTTTCTAATTACAAAAATGACGAGAGTATAGTCGCTTCAATAGCCGACTATTTAAAAGTAAAAGTAAAACCATAAGTGTATAATATTCGAATTTTACTAGTACGTTTCAGTCGTTCAGATAACTATAAGATCTTCTTTATGTGGTGGTGTTAGTGTGGAAGCGTTTTTGAAATGGCAAAAACAACAAGTCGTAGTTCCGCCAGTGTTTGGCTCATTGGGAAGCCCGATAGTGATTTATGTAGCTCATGGCTACCATCAAAAGGGGATGCCTTGTTTAAGTTTATGTTCCACCACATGGAGGAGAAACTACCCATCAGCGAAAGCCTGAAGTTGTCCGTCAAGTTTTGGAACAAGGCGCGGATCCCAACACAGCGTCTTGACAATGCTGAGCGGAAGCTGAAGAAACTTTTTGAAAGGTATGTGCAACTGAAGAAGGGCAGGACAGTTCAGAATGACAGCTGTCGTATGAAGGAGGACATGTTCAAAGAGGAACTAACGGAGCTCTTTGACATTGCTGCCGCGAACACTATGGAGACGATGACATCTGAAGATGACAAACGTTTTCTTGCTATGCAGACAGAGGATTTATCCAGCGCTAGCTTTGGCAGCAAGGACAAGATTAGAGCTGAAAAAGAGGCAAGAAAGAGGAAACGATCTATGGCAGAAGATATCAGAAAGAACAAATCAGATGTAGAAAACCAACAACGATTTAAAATTGCGTCAACGTCTGCTGTCGATTCCTCAAATTCCCCTTTGTCGACGTCAGAAGATGAAGATGAATACCAGCCGTCAGTACCGATGTCTTCTACTGCTACACCCAATATAAAACAGACCAAGAAGCTAGTCACACAGGAAGTGGCGATGACAATTGACCGAGTCAACATCAGCGACAGAAAAGCTATGTTTGTCATCACGGCAACGGCCCAAGCTCTCGGACACGATTTACACCGTACTTCTTTCTCACGTAGCACTATCCGGCGATCACAGAGATCCTTCCGTGCGGCAGTTGCAACAAGATATGGCCACGTTTTCCATGAATGCACCCTTCCTTCTGCACTGGGACGGAAAACTTCTGCCAGACATGGTCAATGTGAAAGAGAAAGTTGATCGCATAGCCATCGTAATATCCAGTGGGGGACTTGAGAAGCTCCTTGGAGTCCCTATAATCCCTTGCGGGACTGGTCAGGCTCAAGCTGACGTGTGCATCAAAACGCTTGAAGAATGGGGCCTGAAGAATCAGCTGCTTGGACTAGTTTTCGATACAATGGCCTCAAACACTGGACTAACAAGGGGGGCATGTGCGATTATTGAAAGGTCCTTCGATCGTCCTTTACTGTTTGTGGCTTGTCGCCATCACGTGTACGAAGTTGTTTTAGCTGACGTCTTCAAAGAAACCCTCGGCGGATCTTCTGGGTCAGATATTCCTCTCTTCAAACGCTTCAGGACTCAATGGATATCACTCGATCAAACAAAGTTTGTAGCTGCCTCAAACGATCTATTCACCGGTGTCCTTAGTGATCTGCGTGATGAAATTATTAGTTTTTACTCAACTGCTCTCGAAAATGGAGGGTTTCTGAGAGATGACTACACTGAACTGCAATATTTAAGCCTTGTTTTTCTCGGAGGGGTTCCCAATGAACAAATCGGCTTTAGAGCACCTGGAGCTCTCCACCATGCCAGATGGTTATTCCCTAAAAATCTACCTCTTTAGGGATCAAATTATACATACGTCTCGTGAACGGAAAGGCCTGCAAAGGATCTGCCAGTTTGTGGCACTCATGTATGCCAAATATTGGCATAAAGCTCCTCTTGCTGCAGAGGCTCCGCGGAATGACCGAGACTTCCTCATTACACTAACAGAGTTCCCGGACCGACCAGTGGCCGATGTGGCACTCAAAGCTTTCAAACGACATCTCTGGTACTTTGCGGAAGAACTTGTCGGACTAGCACTGTTCAACAAAGATCTCAACGTCGAAACGAAATCGAGAATGCAGAAAAATTTGCTCCTGCCGTCCAAATCCAACGGACTCAAACGACTGGACGGGAAGTTGTTTGTTCCTGCAAACACCCTAGATTCCTATGTCACAGAGAAAACAGCCAACATCTTTGATTTTCTCTTGGACAACGGCAAGAACATGTCCGCAGAGAGTTTCTTGCTCAGTGAACCTAGTCAGTGGCCAGGAGATGCAACCTACAAGCTGTTCCAGGAGAAAGGTGCACAAATGAAGGTGGTAAACGACTGCGCCGAGAGGGGAATCGCTCTGATTCAGCAATATAATCAAAGTTTGACAAAAGATGAGACCCAAAAGCAGTACCTTCTGCGCCTGGTGGAGCTCCATAGGAAGGCGTACCCTAACCCTTCCAAAGGCGCCTTGTTTCAAAAATATAATAAATAAAACGTTGTTGACGATGATCATTGTGTTTGTTCCAATTTGTGAAGTAACTTTCGTTATATAAACAATAAACATGATTTTTCGTATATTTGCTTTTTTTTCAAACGCATTCATAAAGTTAAATATAGTTGCGACCAATAAATATAATCCAAATTATCTGAAATTTTGCAGGGCTTATCCAATTTATGTAAGTAACAAGACCCGCCTTGAGGAAAAACAATATATTAACTTAAAATATTTTGGACCACCCTAACTATCAGGTCTGATACTCACTTACACAGTAGAATTTACAGTGCCCCTGCCAGCAGTAGGCACGTGCCTATGTTCAAAAATTTTAGGCCTATTGCCTCTGGGGCCTCCAAATGTGATTTTTTAATTTTATTTATTTTTAAAAATTGGTCCCCCTAAAAAAAGAACTCTCATTCAATTCCAATTTCCAAGAGTCCTAAATGGCCCTAACAAAACGTTCCCTTTTGAACCACCTATACTCGAAATCAATATTACTTGAGTACACAAACAAAGGCAGCGAACTCTGTGGTTTCTGCTTTTGGTAGTGTACTCTGTTAACATTGATATAGAGTATATGACAAAAGACTGGCCCGGGACGGGGAAGTCCGTTGTGCAAGGAAAGCAGCAAAAAAAGCCACCTGTTCGCCTCAGTGATAACTTAGCTCCAACCAACACAATAAACATAAGCTTAGTTTCTAGGAATTCTACAAAAGGGGGCATAAAGTGAGAAACTGGATTTCTTTAATACGACTTAAA
Source organism: Leiobunum rupestre (assembly GCF_980474605.1). Lineage (NCBI taxonomy): Eukaryota > Metazoa > Arthropoda > Arachnida > Opiliones > Sclerosomatidae > Leiobunum > Leiobunum rupestre. The sequence goes on along the minus strand of NC_143385.1, from coordinate 32,276,219 downwards.
CCGTTGCAACGCTTAAACGAAGGGAAATACCAGCGGAGCTGAAGTTGAAGCGTAAAGCATCGTATCAGTCACTACTTTGAATAGAGAGCGTCCTGGGGATTAGGGTTTTTTCTTTTTTACTCCTTGTCCCTTTTGCGAAATCACGTGATATCAAAGACCACTGATCGTAGAAAAAGGACCTAGACCTTCGGTGGTCGGACTTGTCCCAGATAACGCGCGTTTCTTCATTTCGTTTTCTGCTCCTGAACAAACAGGTAGTTCTCAATTTCGATTCTCTCCCAGTCATAACTATAGTTCTGAGAAAAACCTAGTCAAAGAATTGGGAAAGGGTTTAGAATCCTTGGAGACTGATAACAGTCACTGTTTTAGTAATACTGCTGAAGTTCTTCCAAACGTCAGTACTGATATGGAAATGGAACTGACTCATGAAGGAGAAATTGCAGAAGTAATTGCAAACCCCAACTCTAACCATGCACAAAATACATCAAACAACGTGTCCAATTCAAAATAAATGGGCTTACATGCGTTGAATAACTTGGATATTAGTCTAGATAAAGATTGCCTTCCAGTTCAGCCTAAACTAAATCCTTTTCCTAAAAGATTAATTGGCGGTAAAAATCGAAGTTTCAATTCTTCTTGGTATGACAAATATCAAATGATTGAATATTCAGTTGCAAAGTATGCAGTGTATTGTTTTTGTTGCCGTCATTTTTTAGGCAGTAGAAACACTGCATTTCTAAAAGGATTTTCGGATTGGAAAAACATGGGGACACAATTCGAAGAACACTTCACTTCCAACAAATTTTCTCACCAACTAGCCAGACTACATGGAATCCAAATCCCGTGGATCAATAGTTTGTAAGGTTAACGACCACCATAGACTAGATGTTATTAGAAACAGAGAGGTCCTATCTACACACGTGGAAGTGATTATTTTATGTGCCCAACAAGATTTAGCACTTCAGGGGAACACTTACACATCCGCCGACAATATTGGGAATAGGGGAAATTTTATTGCAATATTAGATATTTAAAAAAAATGTCATGATTTAAAAGCAAGTTTAGTGAGAAAAATTATTGCTCAAGAGGTCAACTACTAAAGGGTAGTTTGGGCGTTTGCCCAACGTGTTTAGCTCCGGGGGTCCGAATTAAAACGTAATAATTAGATTACTTTGAAATTTAAAATTGTCAAAATTATTTTAAGCACTAAACAAGAGGCTGTTTTACCAATCAATATTAATTTAATAAGTTAAAACACAACAATAAAACAGTTCAGCTTGAAATAGCGTGAAACTAGACAATGGCCACTGTAGTCTTCCCCCTTAACAATGGGGGAGACAAGCCTAAATAAGTAGTTGATGAATTTGGGTAAAGAGGTAATCGTAGGGTGGAATTCTTCGATTAAAAGTAAAGTTGGTAATATTTATTTGTAAATAATATACTTAATAATAAAAAATTTATTAATTTAATAATAATAAAACTTTTATTAATTTAATTATGATAAAATTTTTATTAATTTAATAATGATAAAATTTCTATTAATTTAATAATAATAAAAATTTTATTGATTTAATAATAATAAAAATTTTAAATAATTATATACAATTTGGCTAGTTAAAGAACAACCAAAATTACAAAGGAGTTTTTTATGGGGGCCTCTTAATCACGCAGTGCCTACTCGCGAAAAAATCCTGGCGGGGCTACTGAGAATTTAGTGAGTTTAGTGAACAAAATTTTTAAAAAAGTGACCGAAAAGTAACTGAAAATCTACCAAAAGTGGTAAAAAAATACTGTTTTATTGCGTTTTTTTAATAGTTACACAACCACAATAGTAACTATATAACCATAGGAAGTTATATTACTTAGGCTAATTCCACTTCTACAAAGTTTTTATCACTAAGAGCTTTTTTCAACCGCTTATTTGCTAATTAAAAATTAAAAGCGAACAGATCGAGTTTGATTATGTTTCATTACTTGTTAAAAAATTGTTCTAAGACAGTTTTCTAACGTTCAATGCTAAGGAAATCTAAAAATTCGAAAAAAGTGTTAAATAGTAACTTATTTTGGAAAAAGTGACTTAGTGACAGATTTAAAAAAAGTGATTTTAAGTGAGAAAAGTGACTCAGTATCAGGCCTGTACTATAACTTCTGTTTTGGGACCTGGCAACGCCGACGAACCCCAACCCCGATTTTATTTTGACCCTGTACGAACACTAAGGAATGTTATGACAAAGTTACCAATACTTCAGTTAGTAAAGTTAAACGGAACTTCAAGTTTTGAGCTATAGTAAAGTTACATGAGTGTGTAATCTTAATAAAGTTCTCCAATGGTGAAAAAACTGGGTTGAATAATTACTTCAAGTCGCCTGTGTCAAGCATTGTAGCTTAACACAGGCCTCAATATCATACCTAAATAATTAATTTTAATTCATTTGTCATAGAAACAATACTTCCCTTCCCTTATTTCAATTAAAATTAAATTTCAAACACTAATGGAAAACTATAAGTATTTTTCTTAACAAATTAGTAACATATGTCTATTAAATTTATCCTAGCATTAGATTTTGCATATATTGTTATAGCTATATAACAAATTTGCTAGTATGATTCTCATTAAGTAAGAAGTACAAGCCTAAAAAATATTTTGTTTATCGCAATTTTAATTATTTTGCACAAGATAAACCAAAGTTTTTACTGTAAATTATAATTTTCTTGATAAAACGAAATACCGTTGAGCATTAAAGCTGACTTTCACAAGAGCAAAAATCAGTGAACATGACTTAAAAATTAATTTTACCAAGTGAAAACCAGTCTTTGGGAGGGGGGGGGGGGAGCCTTTTTTATTGAATTATATACCTCATATGAGAAAAGTATTCATTTTCCTATATGGCTAATATTATTACCTCATTTGGCTTCCTCCGATAAGGAAATGTTTTAATTAGTACATATTTCTATTCTGTGTAATTTTAACATTTTACACAGTTACGAAATTAAAGTAATACGCACAGTAAATTTTGAGCCGTGATGCAGTGTATTTGGTGGGAAATTCAAGCCTACAAAGGCATATGTTTCATTTTTATGGCGTTGATGGATGCTTCTCTCTATTAATTTTTTTGGTTACATTAACCATATAATTAAGAGTTATTTCATTATGCTCTATGGCATTTAATCAATAATATGTAACATCAGTGTAAACAAAGGCCACTTGTTTCATAAAAGTCCAGGTCAATGGCAAAAAGTGGAAAATAATTGAAAATATGACAAAAAGTGTATAGTTGATACTAAAGAAATAATGCATGTAAAATGCTAAAAACTATTTATTTTATAGTAATATTATACTTTAATAATAGTCAAAGAAGTACAAGTTGGAATGCAATGTTTTTAATGTTAGTCAATCTCTCTGACATCAATTTTACGATTATTTTTAATTAATAAATATATATATTCCACTATATGTGATATTGTTCAGTTTTGAAAAGTCATACTATTTGCCACCTGTATTTTTAGAACTCGAACAAGAATCAAAAGTATAGTTTGTTCAGAGCAGCAATGGTATTTTCAAAAAAATATGCCATTTTACTCAAGCTTTGTCAAGGTAGGCCAAATTGGAAACCATTTGTTAGTGTTATGGGGAGCTACTTACAGAAACAGGTGAAATGCGGGCATTAGAAGAAGCAGAGGTTAGTGAGTGATGATTTTCACTATCAATTAGTGAGCCTTGCACCTTGTAAGCTCCATTTTCCTCCATCAGATGGATCAGTTGTTTTAAAGGAAAAGGAAAGAAGGACAAAAAGAAGAGTTGTGAAAGGATTAGCCAAAGCCAGACAGAAACGGGATTATTAAGATGTTAGCATGAATTTAAAAAGGTCGAAAGTCTCTAGAGCTAAATTGTTTTGTAGGAATCCTGATTTAGTGCTGTGCAAAATTTGGCCTACATTCTAGGGGAAATAAATGAACCCTTGTGCAAAATACATTCAATAAGGACATGTTAGAGATTACTTACTGTGGCAGGGGAGGATCGTGTGGTGTGTGCCAAAGCGTGGCTACCACCATCCCCATCTAACGGGCTCCCCTGGACCAAGTAAGTGCCACCACCTTGATGAGATAATAACTGACCTTGGATGGTAACACCCTGACTAGCATTTGTGTTGACCTATTGCGTTAGTTTTAATTGAAATTGAAAACAAATGGGTCTAATCAATAAAATCAGGCATTGCATGGTTAAATGACAGTTTGATCATTATATAGGTAGTTTAGCACCTTATAATTACTAAATATCACAATGACAACAAAGATTAAAATGCACTAAAAATTCAGCAGATGAGTATGAAAGAAAAAAACAGGTACGAATATCATTGCCTAAAAATTTACTGATGATTTCAAAGTCATTAATATGTTTTTGTAGAAATAATGGATTATTTTAAATTCATATTAAACCAGTCAACAATGGCAAAGAATGAAAGCTGTTAATCTAATAGCGATGAAAGCTTAAATTACGCCAGAGCAAAACTCTGAAAGCATTACTTCACTACTCTCTTGTGAAAATCCTAGTTCATAGCATGACTTTAAGGGCTAAATTCTTTAACAGCATCAAAACCTTCTACCGCTTTATAATCCTACCATTTTTTTATAAGGGTTGACACCGATTCTATCATATAAAACTAAATGCTTATACCATAATAGATAATTTATAAAAAAAAATATCAATATTACTAGAATGTGGTTTGACATACACATTACCCTATTATTTAGGATTGCAAAGATACTTCACCTGGGAATAGCTAACAGCAGTTCCACTTCCGGTACTGTAGTAAGTCGCTGTGCCAGGGGTGTACATAGTTGAAGAGTCCGTAACGTTATATACCGAATATCCAGAGCTGAAAATTTACCAGTAGTACATGAATTAATTCATAAGTATAGGTGTTGTCTATAAAAGAAACCAAACAGGAAAACATTCTAATCTTTGTAGTTAGTTGGAAGTCAAGGGTTTTTAAGGGCTTGCAACTTTTGCTGATGATACATTGAAGAGACAGAGAAAGGTAATTTGAAACCTATACTCAAATGAAGTGATCTGCAATCATACACCTCACACGCTAATACTTCAATGTGAATATTAATCTAGATTTCTTATAATCACTAGATTTAACGGTGGCCTTTTTTTCTGGCCTGTTTCTAAGCATATGTGACCTAAACTAAGCCTCTTAAATATTCATGAATTAATAAATGAATAATAATAATAATTACACACATTTGACCATTAGCAGCTGAGTAAAGACTAGTTGCATCTCCACTTCCATCAACATAATGAACATATGTATGGTGACCAGGGGTTAATGAAACAGCAGCTTGACCAGGACTATCGTCATCAGAGACTGTTCAAAGAATAATTATTTAATGATTTTAATATTTAAGTTATGCAGAATTTAGCTATATAACTTTCAAGATAGTTAATCATTTAAATTAATATACAATGACTGTGCAAAGGCATACTGCGTAATCCAATATACAAATTAATTCTTATGGATTAAAATGACAAAAAATATTTTTAGAAGCCTTTCTGCTTAGTTAACATTATAAAAGACACGTAATATAATGATATTTACGTAAGAAAGGTCTTGTGACTTGCAGTTTAGTTGTGATAATATAATTAATTCTGAATTACGCTACAAAATATAAATTTGGCCCCAGTACCGATATATTCATTTTTGGTTTAGCAATTACAGCAGGTATTACAATTTTTATTATAAGATTCATAATTAAAATTTCTATTACCAGAAATGTATAATTTATCTTTTTAGGGTCATTCCACGTCAAATCGACAACTCATGCAACCATGGGTCGGCCGATTCAAATGAAATTTATACCACCTAAACTAGGGACACAATCAAGGGGAAATTTAAATTTTTGGCAAAATCTATGCAGCTGTTGCGTAACTAGAGCCGTTCGAAAATAAGTCACTTATTCAAACTCTTTAATAGTTCATTTTCGCACTGTCAAACATTTTCTATCATAAATTGAAGAATATTTCGATGATAACTAGGATACTTTGGATTTTAGGATAATACATAGCACTGATGTTGAAAAAAAAACGGCCAATTTAGCTATGAGGGCACACTTTGATTTTCGATTTTAGACATTCATAAAAATTCGCTTAATATAAGCTTTATTTTGATGTATAAAACCATACGTCTAAACTATTTCTGATAGGCGAAATGTTAGGTCTAAAGTTAGTAATAATTTTTCGTTTCTTGTGGAAGACGTGGTGCAAAGATTTCATTGGGAAAATTAACAATGTACCCTACACACGTTTGTTATTTACTACAAAATTGGAGAAGCTACCCATTATTTCAGTAATTACGTTGTCAATTGCCCCATGTCAAACTAGAATTGGCTCTAAGCTTTCCGATACAAAATTTCTTCAAAATGGCGTCCCCCAGGGTCAGTTATATCGCCCTTACTGCTCAACTTGTATATAAATGATTTATCCACTATTATTAATGATGGTCTATATCTTTATGCTGACGATACCCTATTACTCCATGGTGGTAAATGCTCCAATTTTGTGATCCAAAATACTATTATATTATTAGATAAAATAAGTATATGGCTGGAAAAAAATAACTTAAAATAAACTTAACAAAAACTGAATATGTTATATTTAGTAATATAGGAAAGATAACCACTAGACCTACATATTAATAAACAAAAAATAAATTGAGTAAATTAATATAAATATTTGGGAATTATATTTGATGAGCATTTGAATTGGAATTCTCATATTAACAAATTATGCAACTCTAAGAAAAATATGTGGCTGTATATACCGATGTAAACATTTATTGTCACCGAAAACACTAATAGAAAGACCACGCGCTCTTTTCGTCCAAATTGTGCTACATGTATGGTCTCGGTATATGGGATAACACATCAACGTATAATATGAATAGACTTAAAGTTCTACAAAAACGAATGATAAGATCAGTAAATACTGTACCATTTCCAGCCCATACAAAAGATCTTTTTCTTAAGGGGGAAGAATACAGTAAAAGCCTCTTTTCCGTTCAAGCTGAACGTTTCTTTTTTGACAATTACATAATTAAATTATATTTTTTTTATTAAGTTAAAATACGATATTAAAAGAGTTTAGCTTGAAATAGCACGGAAGTAGACAATGGCCACAGTAGTTTTCCCCCTTAAAACCAAAATTTTGGCAAAATTGCACTACAGCGGCCTCTCTAATTTTTTTTGGTGGAGAATGTAGCACTTGACGCGTAGATTATGAAACTATTGTTTTTGGGCCGCAAATGATAATTAAATTGATTAACTTAATTTTAAAAATGTAGTAATTTTAGGGAATTAACCGTGTTTTTGTATTTTTTTGTGGCGGAGAATGTAGCACTTGACGCGTAGATTACGAAACTTATTTTTTTGGGCCGCAAATGATAATTTAATTAATTAACTTAATTTTAAAAATTTTGTAATTTTAGGAAATTACCGTGTTTTTGTATTTTTTTGTGGAGGAGAATGTTGCACTTGACGCGTAGATTATTAAACCAATTTTTTTGCGGCCGCAAATGATAACTTTTTTAATCAACCCTAACTTTTAAAAAAGGCATCATTTTGGGAGTTTAGTAACGTTTTTCTAAAAACTATTTTCGTCATGTATCCGTCAACACCACTTTTTTGACATGGCCCAGCCCCATTCCAACGAAGATAATTATATCCAAAACACGTAAAAGACGTTACTAAACTCCCTGTATTGGCGCCTGACGCCGCCGCGCACTCACTTCGCTCAAGCGTTGGGGGCGCGCAGCGCCTCCCCAACCCCATACTAAAAAAAGCGATAGGCCATCTATAACGCGACCTAGATGACAGTACCAAGCCTTACGCATCAAGTATACACTTTTAATCTCAACCAGAAAAAAGTGGCCCAAAAATAGAAAACACGGAGAAAATGAACAAAAACTGTAATTGATGTTATAAAAAAAGGGAATATCATGTGGAATTCATTAGGACACCAAAACTGTGTTCGGCGAACACACGATGGAAATAAGTACAACAAAACACGTGAAAATGCCCAAAAATTAAAGCTAATTTTAAGCGAATTGTTATGAATGTCTAAAATTTAAAATCAAAGTTTGCCCTCATAGTGAAATTGGCCGTCAAAGATGATCCCCCTCCATTGATTAAAAATCACGAAGTTTTAGCTTACTATAATAAAACGGTAAGATTTAGAAAACAAACATCAATGTATTCAAAATCAGCGCTATGCATTACCCTAAAATCCAAAGTTTCATAGTAATCATCGAAATATTCATCAATTTATTATACAATATGTTTGAGGGTGCGAAAATGAACTCTTCAAGAGTTTGAAAAAGTGACTTATTTTCGAAGGGCTCTAGTTACACAACCGCTGCATCGATTTCGCCAAAAATTAAAATTTTCCCATGATTGTGTCCCTTGTTTAGGTGGTTTATATTTCATTTGAATCAGCCGACCCATGGTTACATGAGTTGTCGATTTGACGTGGAATGACCTTTATACCATTGAAACAGACAGGCCTACACTAGTATTTTCAGATGAAAAATGGTGTGGATTGAAAAACATCAAATATTGACTTTTTATCAGGAACACATACACAGGCCACTCTATGTTTTAATTTATAGAAGTAGTAATACTGTAGCATGATGGTCAGTCCCGATATTGGTTTGTGGGCCAGATTAAATAATCTGTAATAGACCTAGTGCCCAAGGTTTCCAGTGGTGGTGCCCTAGTGGGGTGGTTAAGTGTTAGCACTCTCGCCTCGCAGCAACAGGAGCCGGGTTAGGTCCCAGCTTGTGGTACTGGGTGAAAACATGGAACAACTCTCGTTCTGCATTGAGTTTGTAAGTTCTCTTGCCTGCTGGTTAAAGGGGTTTTCACCTGAGATCTTCAGTTTCCCCTGTTCATAAAAATATAAGTGTAGGGAGCTGTTGGCTCGTGTGGCTTATACACAATTTAACTCGGCCACATACTTCACAAGTCACTAGTTGACTTAGGTCTCTGTGGTTCCTCGAGTACCAGCTTAACTGATTTATTATTATAGTTAGGCTCAGTGCTCGAAATGGACCGGAAAGCCAATCTGTTTCGAAAAAGTTTTTCCTCATATCGTTCTGGTTCGTACAGATTATTTTTAAATGCACAGCTCCCATTTTACAGAATAATAGGAAGCTTTGAATGGAAACACATTCCAGTGCATAAATAAGTCCATTTTGAGCACTGGTTAGGCTCATTTATAAATACATAAAAGGACCTGGTTTAAGGTATGGAATTCGGTGACTAGACTAGACTAAGTTAAATTAAGGGTTAAATTTTGTTCATAAAACCATATCGTTGGTAAAGCTATGTATGTTCTTCCTTCTTCTTTGGAATTATTGTTTATTGAGCGAGTCCCTTTATTTAATAATGTTAATGTTAGTTATCATAAAGGTCACAATAGAAGAGGTGAATGCTCAAACATGATGTAGCGTACACCTCTGCATTTGCAGGGAAATTCACAACCACAGAAAACTCCCTATATGCGAAATTTCATTTTTATGATGTGGATGGATATTTATCTATTAAGATATATTATACACTTCTGGGATTACTAATAAGAGATTCAATAACCTGCAACGGCTATAAACTGAGTTGTTGCCCCAGGACTTTCTGTAGATTGCACAACACTTTGATTTGACTGAGGGGACTGCTGTGACTGCGCTGCCTGGTGCTGTGGAGATTGTTGTGAAGTAGTATGAGCGACAACAGTTACTTGCGCTGAAACAGAATCGGTTGAGACAGCGCTGGTTGTTGTAGTATTCGAGACCCCTTGTCCATTCTGCTGAAAATAAATTGAAGCATAGATAAAATACCATAAATAGCATAAGCCTCGGTTTACATTTGACTGATTTGACACAAAAACTTTAAACTAAATTTTTAGTAAAAATCAATGTTTAAACCTAAATATTTACTTACAATCAAAGGTAAGAGATCTCCTATTTCTTTTTAGAGGGCTCATAAGAAATTACCCTATTTAAAATCTCTGATCAATTTTTGCTAATAACGTTTTTGGTGATATTCCATATAAGTTTTTTATAGGTGAAAGAAGAAACCAATTTTTTTTCAAATATCACAAACTTTCTGTTATATGTTCCCTTAGAAAGATCGTGTAAGTAGGATTTCCCAGCAACACAGTGCCAATATGCTCAACTACAGGGAAAATCAGTGATTGCATCTCTGGATCATGTAAACTTTCACCACACCGTACAAACGTCAGGGGGTTTACGGATCCCTCATGCATGCACTTACAAAAATCAAGTCACCTTGTTTTGAATAGTTATTTCAAAGTTAAAAGTTTCTGAAATAGAACATGCACCCCTGTAGCACAAAGAGTCGCTTTAGGGTCAAACTTTGGTCTAAAAGTCGCTTTTCGGTCCTGGTCCAAATACCGACTCGAAAGTCCTAAACGTTTTTGAGATAATTCCGCGTAAGTACGTTTTTGGTCGCTTTTCAAGTCGGTATGGAGACCTATCATTTTGTACCACTTGCCGACTCTAAAAGTCTTATCATTGGAATGCTGACCTTAAATTGTAATAGCTGTCGTGATTTGAAAAACGCATGACACATTTATAAGTCGACCAAAGACAGACTTATATCCGACATTTTATTTGCCAATTAATCGCCCAAAACTGTGAAACATTGCGATTTAATAAAACCAATTGAAATATTTTTTAAATAACTTCTTTTCTGTACTCTATTTTTTCGAAAAAGATCATATATTTACCCCTAGGACATGTTGACTCTAAAAAGTCTAATTGGTTGACCTTGCCGTTTGAAGGAATTTTCTATGTCAGGCGGACCCGTTTGTGCTACAGGGGCATTGCCTAAACTAGAAAGACTAATGATCTTACAGATCACAATAGTAAAAATTCAACTTTTACAAACAAACTGTACATAAAACACCATTTTGATTATGAAATATTTATATTTACTACATCACTTTAGGTTGTACACTTGCGATTAATACTATTAATTATAAATCTGCAAATAGTTTCTCAACAAATGGTAGGCTACCAGAATTATGACAGACTTAAGTTAAAATTCTAACTTTAAATAAAATTACTCACTAAAATTAACTAATAAACATAAATTGGAATCATTGTCTTATGATTTGTAGATCTCAAAAGAATTTAAAAAGAATAGGAAATATTAACATTTTAACAGATTTAGTTTACCTGAGTATGTTTTCCATTACTTGTTTGGCTACTTGAATTTTGTTTTTGCTGTTGTGATGTTGGAGTAGACTGAACGCTGCACCCAGAGTTTAATGAAGGCATACCTGACACAAAGGGCTGGGTTGCCATCACAACCCAGGCCAGTTTCTTGCACTCAGCTACTACAAAACAAATAAATTCTTAGTCAATCACCAATAGTGATATATATATATATATCGCTCTAGATCGGAGGTGTTCGGAGAGTCAATCTAAATTGCTCCCAATGAAATACAAATTATATATAAAAAAAAAATATATATATATATATATATAAATGGTTTTTTAAATATCAGTATATATATAAATATATATAGTTATATATATTTATATATATAATATTTATTTATATATATATTTATATATATATTTATTTATATAATTA